>NW_026646103.1:0-59304 GCF_949987535.1 Balaenoptera acutorostrata | reverse complement strand
GGGGTTAGGGTTAGGGTACGCGTTAGGGTGAGGGTAGTTATTAAACCTATCACACTCTCTAGATACCCCTTAGCACGTAAAGGAATATTATTTGGGGGTCCAGCCATGGAGAAGAGTTTAGACACTAGGAGAAGATAAGGAACACACCCATTATCACGAAATCACATTAGGATTCTCTTTTTAACCTGTTCCTTAAAACACTAGTGCTTAGGAAATCTATTGGAGGCAGAAGCAGTCAAGGGTAGCTTAGGGTTAGGGTTAGGGTTAGGGTGAGGGTTAGGGAACGGCTTAGGGTACGGGTTCGGGGAGGGGTTCGGGTAGGGCGTAGGATATGGGTTAGGGTTAGGGTTAGGGCTAGTGTTAGGGTTAGGGCTCGGTTTAGGGTACGGGTTAGGATTAGGGTACGCGTTAGGGTTAGGGTAGTGGTTAGGGTTAGGGTACGCGTTAGGGTGAGGGTAGTTATTAAACCTATCCCACTCTCTAGATACCCCTTAGCACGTAAAGGAATATTATTTGGGGGTCCAGCCATGGAGAAGAGTTTAGACACGAGGAGAAGATAAGGAACACGACCCATTATCAAGAAATCACATTAGGATTCTCTTTTTAACCTGTTCCTTAAAACACTAGTGCTTAGGAAATCTATTGGAGGCAGAAGCCGTCAAGGGTAGCTTAGGGTTAGGGTTAGGGTTAGGGTGAGGGTTAGGGTACGGTTTAGGGTACGGGTTCAGGGAGGGGTTCGGGTAGGGCGTAGGGTATGGGTTAGGGTTAGGGTTAGAGTTAGTGTTAGGGTTAGGGCTCGGTTTAGGTTACGGGTTAGGATTAGGGTAAGTGCTAGGTTTAGGGTAGGGGTTAGGGTTAGGGTACGCGTTAGGGTGAGGGTAGTTATTAAACCTATCACACTCTCTAGATACCCCTTAGCACATAAAGGAATATTATTTGGGGGTCCAGCCATGGAGAAGAGATTAGACACGAGGAGAAGAAAAGGAACACACCCATTATCAAGAAATCACATTAGGATTCTCTTTTTAACATGTTCCTTAAAACACTAGTGCTTAGGAAATCTATTGGAGGCAGAAGCCGTCAAGGGTAGCTTAGGGTTAGGGTTAGGGTTAGGGTGAGGGTTAGGGTACGGCTTAGGGTACGGGTTCGGGGAGGGGTTCGGGTAGGGCGTAGGGTATGGGTTAGGGATAGGGTTAGTTCTAGTGTTAGGGTTAGGGCTCGGTTTAGGCTACAGGTTAGGATTAGGGTACGCGTTAGGGTTAGGGTAGGGGTTAGGGTTAGTGTACGCGTTAGGGTGAGGGTAGTTATTAAACCTATCCCACTCTCTAGATACCCCTTAGCACGTACAGGAATATTATTGGGGGTCAAGCCATGGAGAAGAGTTTAGACACTAGGAGAAGATAAGGAACACACCCATTATCACGAAATCACATTAGGATTCTCTTTTTAACCTGTTCCTTAAAACACTAGTGCTTAGGAAATCTATTGGAGGCAGAAGCAGTCAAGGGTAGCTTAGGGTTAGGGTTAGGGTTAGGGTGAGGGTTAGGGTATGGCTTAGGGTACGGGTTCGGGGAGGGGTTCGGGGAGGGCGTAGGGTATGGGTTAGGGTTAGGGTTAGGGCTCGGTTTAGGGTACGGGTTAGGATTAGGGTACGCGTTAGGGTTAGGGTAGGGGTTAGGGTTAGGGTACGCGTTAGGGTGAGGGTAGTTATTAAACCTATCACACTCTCTAGATACCCCTTAGCACGTAAAGGAATATTATTTGGGGGTCCAGCCATGGAGAAGAGTTTAGACACTAGGAGAAGATAAGGAACACACCCATTATCACGAAATCACATTAGGATTCTCTTTTTAACCTGTTCCTTAAAACACTAGTGGTTAGGAAATCTATTGGAGGCAGAAGCAGTCAAGGGTAGCTTAGGGTTAGGGTTAGGGTTAGGGTGAGGGTTAGGGTACGGCTTAGGGTACGGGTTCGGGGAGGGGTTCGGGTAGGGCGTAGGGTATGGGTTAGGGTTAGGGTTAGGGCTAGTGTTAGGGTTAGGGCTCGGTTTAGGCTACAGGTTAGGATTAGGGTATGCGTTAGGGTTAAGGTAGGGGTTAGGGTTAGTGTACGCGTTAGGGTGAGGGTAGTTATTAAACCTATCCCACTCTCTAGATACCCCTTAGCACGTACAGGAATATTATTCAGGGTCCAGCCATGGAGAAGAGTTTAGACACTAGGAAAAGATAAGGAACACACCCATTATCACGAAATCACATTAGGATTCTCTTTTTAACCTGTTCCTTAAAACACTAGTGCTTAGGAAATCTATTGGAGGCAGAAGCAGTCAAGGGTAGCTTAGGGTTAGGGTTAGGGTTAGGGTGAGGGTTAGGGTATGGCTTAGGGTACGGGTTCGGGGAGGGGTTCGGGTAGGGCGTAGGGTATGGGTTAGTGTTAGGGTTAGGGTTAGTGTTAGGGTTAGGGCTCGGTTTAGGGTACGGGTTAGGATTAGGGTACGCGTTAGGGTTAGGGTAGGGGTTAGGGTTAGGGTACGCGTTAGGTTGGGGGTAGTTATTAAACCTATCACACTCTCTAGATACCCCTTAGCACGTAAAGGAATATTATTTGGGGGTCCAGACATGGAGAAGAGTTTAGACACTAGGAGAAGATAAGGAACACACCCATTATCACGAAATCACATTAGGATTCTCTTTTTAACCTGTTCCTTAAAACATTAGTGCTTAGGAAATCTATTGGAGGCAGAAGCAGTCAAGGGTAGCTTAGGGTTAGGGTTAGGGTTAGGGTGAGGGTTAGGGTATGGCTTAGGGTACGGGTTCGGGGAGGGGTTCGGGGAGGGCGTAGGGTATGGGTTAGGGTTAGGGTTAGGGCTCGGTTTAGGGTACGGGTTAGGATTAGGGTACGCGTTAGGGTTAGGGTAGGGGTTAGGGTTAGGGTACGCGTTAGGGTGAGGGTAGTTATTAAACCTATCACACTCTCTAGATACCCCTTAGCACGTAAAGGAATATTATTTGGGGGTCCAGCCATGGAGAAGAGTTTAGACACTAGGAGAAGATAAGGAACACACCCATTATCACGAAATCACATTAGGATTCTCTTTTTAACCTGTTCCTTAAAACACTAGTGGTTAGGAAATCTATTGGAGGCAGAAGCAGTCAAGGGTAGCTTAGGGTTAGGGTTAGGGTTAGGGTGAGGGTTAGGGTACGGCTTAGGGTACGGGTTCGGGGAGGGGTTCGGGTAGGGCGTAGGGTATGGGTTAGGGTTAGGGTTAGGGCTAGTGTTAGGGTTAGGGCTCGGTTTAGGCTACAGGTTAGGATTAGGGTATGCGTTAGGGTTAAGGTAGGGGTTAGGGTTAGTGTACGCGTTAGGGTGAGGGTAGTTATTAAACCTATCCCACTCTCTAGATACCCCTTAGCACGTACAGGAATATTATTCAGGGTCCAGCCATGGAGAAGAGTTTAGACACTAGGAAAAGATAAGGAACACACCCATTATCACGAAATCACATTAGGATTCTCTTTTTAACCTGTTCCTTAAAACACTAGTGCTTAGGAAATCTATTGGAGGCAGAAGCAGTCAAGGGTAGCTTAGGGTTAGTGTTAGGGTTAGGGTGAGGGTTAGGGTATGGCTTAGGGTACGGGTTCGGGGAGGGGTTCGGGTAGGGCGTAGGGTATGGGTTAGTGTTAGGGTTAGGGTTAGTGTTAGGGTTAGGGCTCGGTTTAGGGTACGGGTTAGGATTAGGGTACGCGTTAGGGTTAGGGTAGGGGTTAGGGTTAGGGTACGCGTTAGGGTGGGGGTAGTTATTAAACCTATCACACTCTCTAGATACCCCTTAGCACGTAAAGGAATATTATTTGGGGGTCCAGACATGGAGAAGAGTTTAGACACTAGGAGAAGATAAGGAACACACCCATTATCACGAAATCACATTAGGATTCTCTTTTTAACCTGTTCCTTAAAACACTAGTGCTTAGGAAATCTATTGGAGGCAGAAGCCGTCAAGGGTAGCTTAGGGTTAGGGTTAGGGTTAGGGTGAGGGTTAGGGTACGGCTTAGGGTACGGGTTCGGGGAGGGGTTCGGGGAGGGCGTAGGGTATGGGTTAGGGTTAGGGTTAGGGCTCGGTTTAGGGTACGGGTTAGGATTAGGGTACGCGTTAGGGTTAGGGTAGGGGTTAGGGTTAGGGTACGCGTTAGGGTGAGGGTAGTTATTAAACCTATCACACTCTCTAGATACCCCTTAGCACGTAAAGGAATATTATTTGGGGGTCCAGCCATGGAGAAGAGTTTAGACACTAGGAGAAGATAAGGAACACACCCATTATCACGAAATCACATTAGGATTCTCTTTTTAACCTGTTCCTTAAAACACTAGTGCTTAGGAAATCTATTGGAGGCAGAAGCAGTCAAGGGTAGCTTAGGGTTAGGGTTAGGGTTAGGGTGAGGGTTAGGGAACGGCTTAGGGTACGGGTTCGGGGAGGGGTTCGGGTAGGGCGTAGGATATGGGTTAGGGTTAGGGTTAGGGCTAGTGTTAGGTTTAGGGCTCGGTTTAGGGTACGGGTTAGGATTAGGGTACGCGTTAGGGTTAGGGTAGGGGTTAGGGTTAGGGTACGCGTTAGGGTGAGGGTAGTTATTAAACCTATCCCACTCTCTAGATACCCCTTAGCACGTAAAGGAATATTATTTGGGGGTCCAGCCATGGAGAAGAGTTTAGACACGAGGAGAAGATAAGGAACACACCCATTATCAAGAAATCACATTAGGATTCTCTTTTTAACCTGTTCCTTAAAACACTAGTGCTTAGGAAATCTATTGGAGGCAGAAGCCGTCAAGGGTAGCTTAGGGTTAGGGTTAGGGTTAGGGTGAGGGTTAGGGTACGGTTTAGGGTACGGGTTCAGGGAGGGGTTCGGGTAGGGCGTAGGGTATGGGTTAGGGTTAGGGTTAGAGTTAGTGTTAGGGTTAGGGCTCGGTTTAGGTTACGGGTTAGGATTAGGGTAAGTGCTAGGTTTAGGGTAGGGGTTAGGGTTAGGGTACGCGTTAGGGTGAGGGTAGTTATTAAACCTATCACACTCTCTAGATACCCCTTAGCACATAAAGGAATATTATTTGGGGGTCCAGCCATGGAGAAGAGATTAGACACGAGGAGAAGAAAAGGAACACACCCATTATCAAGAAATCACATTAGGATTCTCTTTTTAACATGTTCCTTAAAACACTAGTGCTTAGGAAATCTATTGGAGGCAGAAGCCGTCAAGGGTAGCTTAGGGTTAGGGTTAGGGTTAGGGTGAGGGTTAGGGTACGGCTTAGGGTACGGGTTCGGGGAGGGGTTCGGGTAGGGCGTAGGGTATGGGTTAGGGATAGGGTTAGTTCTAGTGTTAGGGTTAGGGCTCGGTTTAGGCTACAGGTTAGGATTAGGGTACGCGTTAGGGTTAGGGTAGGGGTTAGGGTTAGTGTACGCGTTAGGGTGAGGGTAGTTATTAAACCTATCCCACTCTCTAGATACCCCTTAGCACGTACAGGAATATTATTGGGGGTCAAGCCATGGAGAAGAGTTTAGACACTAGGAGAAGATAAGGAACACACCCATTATCACGAAATCACATTAGGATTCTCTTTTTAACCTGTTCCTTAAAACACTAGTGCTTAGGAAATCTATTGGAGGCAGAAGCAGTCAAGGGTAGCTTAGGGTTAGGGTTAGGGTTAGGGTGAGGGTTAGGGTATGGCTTAGGGTACGGGTTCGGGGAGGGGTTCGGGGAGGGCGTAGGGTATGGGTTAGGGTTAGGGTTAGGGCTCGGTTTAGGGTACGGGTTAGGATTAGGGTACGCGTTAGGGTTAGGGTAGGGGTTAGGGTTAGGGTACGCGTTAGGGTGAGGGTAGTTATTAAACCTATCACACTCTCTAGATACCCCTTAGCACGTAAAGGAATATTATTTGGGGGTCCAGCCATGGAGAAGAGTTTAGACACTAGGAGAAGATAAGGAACACACCCATTATCACGAAATCACATTAGGATTCTCTTTTTAACCTGTTCCTTAAAACACTAGTGGTTAGGAAATCTATTGGAGGCAGAAGCAGTCAAGGGTAGCTTAGGGTTAGGGTTAGGGTTAGGGTGAGGGTTAGGGTACGGCTTAGGGCACGGGTTCGGGGAGGGGTTCGGGTAGGGCGTAGGGTATGGGTTAGGGTTAGGGTTAGGGCTAGTGTTAGGGTTAGGGCTCGGTTTAGGCTACAGGTTAGGATTAGGGTATGCGTTAGGGTTAAGGTAGGGGTTAGGGTTAGTGTACGCGTTAGGGTGAGGGTAGTTATTAAACCTATCCCACTCTCTAGATACCCCTTAGCACGTACAGGAATATTATTCAGGGTCCAGCCATGGAGAAGAGTTTAGACACTAGGAAAAGATAAGGAACACACCCATTATCACGAAATCACATTAGGATTCTCTTTTTAACCTGTTCCTTAAAACACTAGTGCTTAGGAAATCTATTGGAGGCAGAAGCAGTCAAGGGTAGCTTAGGGTTAGGGTTAGTGTTAGGGTGAGGGTTAGGGTATGGCTTAGGGTACGGGTTCGGGGAGGGGTTCGGGTAGGGCGTAGGGTATGGGTTAGTGTTAGGGTTAGGGTTAGTGTTAGGGTTAGGGCTCGGTTTAGGGTACGGGTTAGGATTAGGGTACGCGTTAGGGTTAGGGTAGGGGTTAGGGTTAGGGTACGCGTTAGGGTGGGGGTAGTTATTAAACCTATCACACTCTCTAGATACCCCTTAGCACGTAAAGGAATATTATTTGGGGGTCCAGACATGGAGAAGAGTTTAGACACTAGGAGAAGATAAGGAACACACCCATTATCACGAAATCACATTAGGATTCTCTTTTTAACCTGTTCCTTAAAACACTAGTGCTTAGGAAATCTATTGGAGGCAGAAGCCGTCAAGGGTAGCTTAGGGTTAGGGTTAGGGTTAGGGTGAGGGTTAGGGTACGGCTTAGGGTACGGGTTCGGGGAGGGGTTCGGGGAGGGCGTAGGGTATGGGTTAGGGTTAGGGTTAGGGCTCTGTTTAGGGTACGGGTTAGGATTAGGGTACGCGTTAGGGTTAGGGTAGGGGTTAGGGTTAGGGTACGCGTTAGGGTGAGGGTAGTTATTAAACCTATAACACTCTCTAGATACCCCTTAGCACGTAAAGGAATATTATTTGGGGGTCCAGCCATGGAGAAGAGTTTAGACACTAGGAGAAGATAAGGAACACACCCATTATCACGAAATCACATTAGGATTCTCTTTTTAACCTGTTCCTTAAAACACTAGTGCTTAGGAAATCTATTGGAGGCAGAAGCAGTCAAGGGTAGCTTAGGGTTAGGGTTAGGGTTAGGGTGAGGGTTAGGGAACGGCTTAGGGTACGGGTTCGGGGAGGGGTTCGGGTAGGGCGTAGGATATGGGTTAGGGTTAGGGTTAGGGCTAGTGTTAGGGTTAGGGCTCGGTTTAGGGTACGGGTTAGGATTAGGGTACGCGTTACGGTTAGGGTAGGGGTTAGGGTTAGGGTACGCGTTAGGGTGAGGGTAGTTATTAAACCTATCCCACTCTCTAGATACCCCTTAGCACGTAAAGGAATATTATTTGGGGGTCCAGCCATGGAGAAGAGTTTAGACACGAGAAGATAAGGAACACACCCATTATCAAGAAATCACATTAGGATTCTCTTTTTCACCTGTTCCTTAAAACACTAGTGCTTAGGAAATCTATTGGAGGCAGAAGCCGTCAAGGGTAGCTTAGGGTTAGGGTTAGGGTTAGGGTGAGGGTTAGGGTACGGTTTAGGGTACGGGTTCAGGGAGGGGTTCGGGTAGGGCGTAGGGTATGGGTTAGGGTTAGGGTTAGAGTTAGTGTTAGGGTTAGGGCTCGGTTTAGGTTACGGGTTAGGATTAGGGTAAGTGCTAGGGTTAGGGTAGGGGTTAGGGTTAGGGTACGCGTTAGGGTGAGGGTAGTTATTAAACCTATCACACTCTCTAGATACCCCTTAGCACATAAAGGAATATTATTTGGGGGTCCAGCCATGGAGAAGAGATTAGACACGAGGAGAAGAAAAGGAACACACCCATTATCAAGAAATCACATTAGGATTCTCTTTTTAACATGTTCCTTAAAACACTAGTGCTTAGGAAATCTATTGGAGGCAGAAGCCGTCAAGGGTAGCTTAGGGTTAGGGTTAGGGTTAGGGTGAGGGTTAGGGTACGGCTTAGGGTACGGGTTCGGGGAGGGGTTCGGGTAGGGCGTAGGGTATGGGTTAGGGATAGGGTTAGTTCTAGTGTTAGGGTTAGGGCTCGGTTTAGGCTACAGGTTAGGATTAGGGTACGCGTTAGGGTTAGGGTAGGGGTTAGGGTTAGTGTACGCGTTAGGGTGAGGGTAGTTATTAAACCTATCCCACTCTCTAGATACCCCTTAGCACGTACAGGAATATTATTGGGGGTCAAGCCATGGAGAAGAGTTTAGACATTAGGAGAAGATAAGGAACACACCCATTATCACGAAATCACATTAGGATTCTCTTTTTAACCTGTTCCTTAAAACACTAGTGCTTAGGAAATCTATTGGAGGCAGAAGCAGTCAAGGGTAGCTTAGGGTTAGGGTTAGGGTTAGGGTGAGGGTTAGGGTATGGCTTAGGGTACGGGTTCGGGGAGGGGTTCGGGGAGGGCGTAGGGTATGGGTTAGGGTTAGGGTTAGGGCTCGGTTTAGGGTACGGGTTAGGATTAGGGTACGCGTTAGGGTTAGGGTAGGGGTTAGGGTTAGGGTACGCGTTGGGGTGAGGGTAGTTATTAAACCTATCACACTCTCTAGATACCCCTTAGCACGTAAAGGAATATTATTTGGGGCTCCAGCCATGGAGAAGAGTTTAGACACTAGGAGAAGATAAGGAACACACCCATTATCACGAAATCACATTAGGATTCTCTTTTTAACCTGTTCCTTAAAACACTAGTGGTTAGGAAATCTATTGGAGGCAGAAGCAGTCAAGGGTAGCTTAGGGTTAGGGTTAGGTTTAGGGTGAGGGTTAGGGTACGGCTTAGGGTACGGGTTCGGGGAGGGGTTCGGGTAGGGCGTAGGGTATGGTTTCGGGTTAGGGTTAGGGCTAGTGTTAGGGTTAGGGCTCGGTTTAGGCTACAGGTTAGGATTAGGGTATGCGTTAGGGTTAAGGTAGGGGTTAGGGTTAGTGTACGCGTTAGGGTGAGGGTAGTTATTAAACCTATCCCACTCTCTAGATACCCCTTAGCACGTACAGGAATATTATTCAGGGTCCAGCCATGGAGAAGAGTTTAGACACTAGGAAAAGATAAGGAACACACCCATTATCACGAAATCACATTAGGATTCTCTTTTTATCCTGTTCCTTAAAACACTAGTGCTTAGGAAATCTATTGGAGGCAGAAGCAGTCAAGGGTAGCTTAGGGTTAGGGTTAGGGTTAGGGTGAGGGTTAGGGTTAGGGTTAGGGTTAGGGTTAGGGTTAGGGTTAGGGTTAGGGTTAGGGTTAGGGTTAGTGTGAGGGTTAGGGTATGGCTTAGGGTACGGGTTCGGGGAGGGGTTCGGGTAGGGCGTAGGGTATGGGTTAGTGTTAGGGTTAGGGTTAGTGTTAGGGTTAGGGCTCGGTTTAGGGTATGGGTTAGGATTAGGGTACGCGTTAGGGTTAGGGTAGGGGTTAGGGTTAGGGTACGCGTTAGGGTGGGGGTAGTTATTAAACCTATCACACTCTCTAGATACCCCTTAGCACGTAAAGGAATATTATTTGGGGGTCCAGACTTGGAGAAGAGTTTAGACACTAGGAGAAGATAAGGAACACACCCATTATCACGAAATCACATTAGGATTCTCTTTTTAACATGTTCCTTAAAACACTAGTGCTTAGGAAATCTATTGGAGGCAGAAGCCATCAAGGGTAGCTTAGGGTTAGGCTTAGGGTTAGGGTGAGGGTTAGGGTACGGCTTAGGGTACGGGTTCGGGGAGGTGTTCGGGTAGGGCGTAGGGTATGGGTTAGGGTTAGGGCTAGTGTTAGGGTTAGGTCTCTGTTTAGGGTAAAGGTTAGGATTAGGGTACGCTTTAGGGTTAGGGTAGGGGTTACGGTTAGTGTACGCGTTAGGGTGAGGGTAGTTATTAAACCTATCCCACTCTATAGATACCCCTTAGCACGTACAGGAATATTATTGGGGGTCCAGCCATGGAGAAGAGTTTAGACACTAGGAGAAGATAAGGAACACACCCATTATCACGAAATCACATTAGGATTCTCTTTTTAACCTGTTCCTTAAAACACTAGTGCTTAGGAAATCTATTGGAGGCAGAAGCAGTCAAGGGTAGCTTAGGGTTAGGGTTAGGGTTAGGGTGAGGGTTAGGGTATGGCTTAGGGTACGGGTTCGGGGAGGGGTTCGGGTAGGGCGTAGGGTATGGGTTAGGGTTAGGGTTAGGGTTAATGTTAGGGTTAGGGCTCGGTTTAGGGTACGGGTTAGGATTATGGTATGCGTTAGGGTTAGGGCAGGGGTTAGGGTTAGGGTACGCGTTAGGGTGGGGGTACTTATTAAACCTATCACACTCTCTAGATACCCCTTAGCGCGTAAAGGAATATTATTTGGGGGTCCAGCCATGGAGAAGAGTTTAGACACGAGGAGAAGATAAGGAACACCCCCATTATCAAGAAATCACATTAGGATTCTCTTTTTAACCTGTTCCTTAAAACACTAGTGCTTAGGAAATCTATTGGAGGCAGAAGCAGTGAAGGGTAGCTTAGGGTTAGGGTTAGGGTTAGGGTGAGGGTTAGGGTACGGCTTATGGTACGGATTCGGGGAGGGGTTCGGGTAGGCCGTAGGGTATGGGTTAGGGTTAGGGTTAGGGTTAGTGTTAGGTTTAGGGCTCGGTTAAGGGTACGGGTTAGGATTAGGGTACGCGTTAGAGTTAGGGTAGTGGTTAGGGTTAGGGTACGCTTTAGGGTGAGGGTAGTTATTAAACCTATCCCACTCTCTAGATACCCCTTAGCACGTAAAGGAATATTATTTGGGGGTCCAGCCATGGAGAAGAGTTTAGACACTAGGAGAAGATAAGGAACACACCCATTATCAAGAAATCACAATATGATTCTCTTTTTAAACTGTTCCTTAAAACACTAGTGCTTAGGAAATCTATTGGAGGCAGAAGCAGTCAAGGGTAGCTTAGGGTTAGGGTTAGGGTTAGGGTGAGGGTTAGGGTACGGCTTAGGGTACAGGTTCGGGGAGGGGTTCGGGTAGGGCGTAGGCTATGGGTTAGGGTTAGTGTTAGGGTTAGGGCTCGGTTTAGGGTACGGGTTAGGATTAGGGTACGCGTTAGGGTTAGGGTAGGGGTTAGGGTTAGGGTACGCGTTAGGGTGAGGGTAGTTATTAAACCTATCCCACTCTCTAGATACCCCTTAGCACGTAAAGGAATATTATTTGGGGGTCCAGCCATGGAGAAGAGTTTAGACACGAGGAGAAGATAAGGAACACACCCATTATCAAGAAATCACATTAGGATTCTCTTTTTAACCTGTTCCTTAAAACACTAGTGCTTAGGAAATCTATTGGAGGCAGAAGCCGTCAAGGGTAGCTTAGGGTTAGTGTTAGGGTTAGGGTGAGGGTTAGGGTACGGTTTAGGGTACGGGTTCAGGGAGGGGTTCGGGTAGGGCGTAGGGTATGGGTTAGGGTTAGGGTTAGAGTTAGTGTTAGGGTTAGGGCTTGGTTTAGGGTACGGGTTAGGATTAGGGTAAGTGCTAGGGTTAGGGTAGGGGTTAGGGTTAGGGTACGCGTTAGGGTGAGGGTAGTTATTATACCTATCACACTCTCTAGATACCCCTTAGCACATAAAGAAATATTATTTGGGTGTCCAGCCATGGAGAAGAGTTTAGACACGAGGAGAAGATAAGGAACACACCCATTATCAAGAAATCACATTAGGATTCTCCTTTAAACCTGTTCCTTAAATCACTAGTGCTTAGGAAATCTATTGGAGGCAGAAGCCGTCAAGGGTAGCCTAGGGTTAGGGTTAGGGTTAGGGTGAGGGTTAGGGTACGGCTTAGGGTACCGGTTCGGGGAGGGATTCGGGTAGGGCGTAGGGTATGGGTTAGAGTTAGGGTTAGGGTTAGTGTTAGGGTTAGGGCTCAGTTTAGGGTACGGGTTAGGATTAGGGTAAGTGCTAGGGTTAGGGTAGGGGTTAGGGTTAGGGTACGCGTTAGGGTGAGGGTAGTTATTAAACCTATCACACTCTCTAGATACCCCTTAGCACATAAAGGAATATTATTTGGGGGTCCAGCCATGGAGAAGAGTTTAGACACGAGGAGAAGATAAGGAACACACCCATTATCAAGAAATCACATTAGGATTCTCTTTTTAACATGTTCCTTAAAACACTAGTGCTTAGGAAATCTATTGGAGGCAGAAGCCGTCAAGGGTAGCTTAGGGTTAGGGTTAGGGTTAGGGTGAGGGTTAGGGTACGGCTTAGGGTACGCGTTCGGGGAGGGGTTCGGGTAGGGCGTAGGGTACGGGTTAGGGTTAGGGTTAGGGCTAGTGTTAGGGTAAGGGCTCGGTTTAGGCTACAGGTTAGGATTAGGGTACGCGTTAGGGTTAAGGTAGGGGTTAGGGTTAGTGTACGCGTTAGGGTGAGGGTAGTTATTAAACCTATCCCACTCTCTAGATACCCATTAGCACGTACAGGAATATTATTGGGGGTCCAGCCATGGAGAAGAGTTTAGACACTAGGAAAAGATAAGGAACACACCCATTATCACGAAATCACATTAGGATTCTCTTTTTAACCTGTTCCTTAAAACACTAGTGCTTAGGAAATCTATTGGAGGGAGAAGCAGTCAAGGGTAGCTTAGGGTTAGGGTTAGGGTTAGGGTGAGGGTTAGGGTATGGCTTAGGGTACGGGTTCGGGGAGGGGTTCGGGTAGGGCGTAGGATATGGGTTAGGGTTAGTGTTAGGGTTAGGGCTCGGTTTAGGGTACGGGTTAGGATTAGGGTACGCATTAGGGTTAGGGTAGGGGTTAGGGTTAGGGTACGCGTTAGGGTGGGGGTAGTTATTTAACCTATCACACTCTCTAGATACCCCTTAGCACGTAAAGGAATATTATTTGGGGTCCAGACAAGGAGAAGAGTTTAGACACTAGGAGAAGATAAGGAACACACCCATTATCACGAAATCACATTAGGATTCTCTTTTTAACATGTTCCTTAAAACACTAGTGCTTAGGAAATCTATTGGAGGCAGAAGCCGTCAAGGGTAGCTTAGGGTTAGGGTTAGGGTTAGGGTGAGGGTTAGGGTACGGCTTAGGGTACGGGTTCGGGGAGGTGTTCGGGTAGGGCGTAGGGTATGGGTTAGGTTAGGGCTAGTGTTAGGGTTAGGTCTCTGTTTAGGGTAAAGGTTAGGATTACGGTACGCGTTAGGGTTAGGGTAGGGGTTACGGTTAGTGTACGCGTTAGGGTGAGGGTAGTAATTAAACCTATCTCACTCTATAGATACCCCTTAGCACGTACAGGAATATTATTGGGGGTCCAGCCATGGAGAAGAGTTTAGACACTAGGAGAAGATAAGGAACACACCAATTATCACGAAATCACATTAGGATTCTCTTTTTAACCTGTTCCTTAAAACACTAGTGCTTAGGAAATCTATTGGAGGCAGAAGCAGTCAAGGGTAGCTTAGGGTTAGGGTTAGGGTTAGGGTGAGGGTTAGGGTATGGCTTAGGGTACGGGTTCGGGGAGGGGTTCGGGTAGGGCGTAGGGTATGGGTTAGGGTTAGTGTTAGGGTTAATGTTAGGGTTAGGGCTCGGTTTTAGGGTACGGGTTAGGATTAGGGTACGCGTTAGGGTTAGGGCAGGGGTTAGGGTTAGGGTACGCGTTAGGGTGGGGGTAGTTATTAAACCTATCACACTCTCTAGATACCCCTTAGCACGTAAAGGAATATTATTTGGGGGTCCAGCCATGGAGAAGAGTTTAGACACGAGGAGAAGATAAGGAACACCCCCATTATCAAGAAATCACATTAGGATTCTCTTTTTAACCTGTTCCTTAAACACTAGTGCTTAGGAAATCTATTGGAGGCAGAAGCAGTCAAGGGTAGCTTAGGGTTAGGGTTAGGGTTAGGGTGAGGGTTAGGGTACGGCTTATGGTACGGGTTCGGGGAAGGGTTCGGGTAGGCCGTAGGGTATGGGTTAGGGTTAGGGTTAGGGTTAGTGTTAGGTTTAGGGCTCGGTTAAGGGTACGGGTTAGGATTAGGGTACGCGTTAGAGTTAGGGTAGTGGTTAGGGTTAGGGTACGCTTTAGGGTGAGGGTAGTTATTAAACCTATCCCACTCTCTAGATACCCCTTAGCACGTAAAGGAATATTATTTGGGGGTCCAGCCATGGAGAAGAGTTTAGACACTAGGAGAAGATAAGGAACACACCCATTATCAAGAAATCACAATATGATTCTCTTTTTAAACTGTTCCTTAAAACACTAGTGTTTAGGAAATCTATTGGAGGCAGAAGCAGTTTAGGGTTAGTGTTAGGGTTAGGGCTCGGTTTAGGGTACGGGTTAGGATTAGGGTACGCGTTAGGGTTAGGGTAGGGGTTAGGGTTAGGGTACGCGTTAGGGTGAGGGTAGTTATTAAACCTATCACACTCTCTAGATACCCCTTAGCACGTAAAAGGAATATTATTTGGGGGTCGAGCCATGGAGAAGAGTTTAGACACTAGGAGAAGATAAGGAACACACCCATTAATCACGAAATCACATTAGGATTCTCTTTTTAACCTGTTCCTTAAAACACTAGTGCTTAGGAAATCTATTGGAGGCAGAAGCAGTCAAGGGTAGCTTAGGGTTAGGGTTAGGGGTTAGGGTGAGGGTTAGGGTTCGGCTTAGGGTACAGGTTCGGGGAGGGGTTCGGTAGGGGCGTAGGGTATGGTTTAGGGTTAGGGTTAGGGCTAGTGTTAGGGTTAGGGCTCGGTTTAGGGTACGGGTTAGGATTAGGGTACGCGTTAGGGTTAGGGTAGGGGTTAGGGTTAGGGTACGCGTTAGGGTGAGGGTAGTTATTAAACCTATCCCACTCTCTAGATACCCCTTAGCACGTAAAGGAATATTATTTGGGGGTCCAGCCATGGGAGAGAGTTTAGACACGAGGAGAAGATAAGGAACACACCCATTATCAAGAAATCACATTAGGATTCTCTTTTTAACCTGTTCCTTAAAACACTAGTGCTTAGGAAATCTATTGGAGGCAGAAGCCGTCAAGGGGAGCTTAGGGTTAGGGTTAGGGTTAGGGTGAGGGTTAGGGTACGGTTTAGGGTACGGGTTCAGGGAGGGTTTCGGGTAGGGCGTAGGGTATGGGTTAGGGTTACGGGTTAGAGTTAGTGTTAGGGTTAGGGCTCGGTTTAGGGTACGGGTTAGGATTAGGGTAAGTGCTAGGGTTAGGGTAGGGATTAGGGTTAGGGTACGCGTTAGGGTGAGGGTAGTTATTAAACCTATCACACTCTCTAGATACCCCTTAGCACATAAAGGAATATTATTTGGGGGTCCAGCCATGGAGAAGAGTTTAGACACGAGGAGAAGATAAGGAACACAACCCATTATCAAGAAATCACATTAGGATTCTCTTTTTAACATGTTCCTTAAAACACTAGTGCTTAGGAAATCTATTGGGAGGCAGAAGCCGTCAAGGGTAGCTTAGGGTTAGGGTTAGGGTTAGGGTGAGGGTTAGGGTACGGCTTAGGGTACGGGTTCGGGGGAGGGGTTCGGGTAGGGCGTAGGGTATGGGTTAGGGTTAGGGTTAGGGCTAGTGTTAGGGTAAGGGCTCGGTTTAGGCTACAGGTTAGGATTAGGGTACGCGTTAGGGTTAAGGTAGGGGTTAGGGTTAGTGTACGCGTTAGGGTGAGGGTAGTTATTAAACCTATCCCACTCTCTAGATACCCCTTAGCACGTACAGGAATATTATTGGGGGTCCAGCCATGGAGAAGAGTTTAGACACTAGGAAAAGATAAGGAAACACACCCATTATCACGAAATCACATTAGGATTCTCTTTTTAACCTGTTCCTTAAAACACTAGTGCTTAGGAAATCTATTGGAGGCAGAAGCAGTCAAGGGTTAGCTTAGGGTTAGGGTTAGGGGTTAGGGTGAGGGTTAGGGTATGGCTTAGGGTACGGTTCGGGGAGGGGTTCGGGTAGGGCGTAGGGTATGGGTTAGGGTTAGTGTTAGGGCTCGGTTTAGGGTACGGGTTAGGATTAGGGTACGCGTTAGGGTTAGGGTAGGGGTTAGGGTTAGGGTACGCGTTAGGGTGGGGGTAGTTATTAAACCTATCACACTCTCTAGATACCCCTTAGCACGTAAAGGAATATTATTTGGGGGTCCAGACATGGAGAGAAGTTTAGACACTAGGAGAAGATAAGGAACACACCCATTATCACGAAATCACATTAGGATTCTCTTTTTAACATGTTCCTTCAAAACACTAGTGCTTAGGAAATCTATTGGAGGCAGAAGCCGTCAAGGGTAGCTTAGGGTTAGGGTTAGGGTTAGGGTGAGGGTTAGGGTACGGCTTAGGGTACGGGTTCGGGGAGGTGTTCGGGTAGGGCGCTAGGGTATGGGTTAGGGTTAGGGGCTAGTGTTAGGGTTAGGTCTCTGTTTAGGGTAAAGGTTAGGATTACGGTACGCGTTAGGGTTAGGGTAGGGGTTACGGTTAGTGTAACGCGTTAGGGTGAGGGTAGTTATTAAACCTATCTCACTCTATAGATACCCCTTAGCACGTACAGGAATATTATTGGGGGTCCAGCCATGGAGAAGAGTTTAGACACTAGGAGAAGATAAGGAACACACCAATTATCACGAAATCACATTAGGATTCTCTTTTTAACCTGTTCCTTAAAAACACTAGTGCTTAGGAAATCTATTGGGGGCAGAAGCAGTCAAGGGTAGCTTAGGGTTAGGGTTAGGGTTTAGGGTGAGGGTTAGGGTATGGCTTAGGGTACGGGTTCGGGGAGGTGTTCGGGGTAGGGGCGTAGGGTATGGGTTAGGGTTAGTGTTAGGGTTAATGATAGGGTTAAGGGCTCGGTTTAGGGTACGGGTTAGGATTAGGGTACGCGTTAGGGTTAGGGCAGGGGTTAGGGTTAGGGTACGCGTTTGGGTGGGGGTAGTTATTAAACCTATCACACTCTCTAGATACCCCTTAGCACGTAAAGGAATATTATTTGGGGGTCCAGCCATGGAGAAGAGTTTAGACACGAGGAGAAGATAAGGAACACCCCCATTATCAAGAAATCACATTAGGATTCTCTTTTTAACCTGTTCCTTAAAACACTAGTGCTTAGGAAATCTATTGGAGGCAGAAGCAGTCAAGGGTAGCTTAGGGTTAGGGTTAGGGTTAGGGTGAGGGTTAGGGTACGGCTTATGGTACGGGTTCGGGGAGGGGTTCGGGTAGGCCGTAGGGTATGGGTTAGGGTTAGGGTTAGGTTTAGTGTTAGGTTTAGGGCTCGGTTAAGGGTACGGGTTAGGATTAGGGTACGCGTTAGAGTTAGGGTAGTGGTTAGGGTTAGGGTACGCTTTAGGGTGAGGGTAGTTATTAAACCTATCCCACTCTCTAGATACCCCTTAGCACGTAAAGGAATATTATTTGGGGGTCCAGCCATGGAGAGGAGTTTAGACACTAGGAGAAGATAAGGAACACACCCATTATCAAGAAATCACAATATGATTCTCTTTTTAAACTGTTCCTTAAAACACTAGTGTTTAGGAAATCTATTGGAGGCAGAAGCAGTCAAGGGTAGCTTAGGGTTAGTGTTAGGGTTAGGGCTCGGTTTAGGGTACGGGTTAGGATTAGGGTACGCGTTAGGGTTAGGGTAGGGGTTAGGGTTAGGGTACGCGTTAGGGTGAGGGTAGTTATTAAACCTATCACACTCTCTAGATACCCCTTAGCACGTAAAGGAATATTATTTGGGGGTCCAGCCATGGAGAAGAGTTTACACACTAGGAGAAGATAAGGAACACACCCATTATCAAGAAATCACATTAGGATTCTGTTTTTAACATGTTTCTTAAAACACTAGTGCTTAGGAAATCTATTGGAGGCAGAAGCCGTCAAGGGTAGCTTAGGGTTAGGGTTAGGGTTAGGGTGAGGGTTAGGGTACGGCTTACGATACGGGTTCAGGGAGGGGTTCGGGTAGGGCGTAGGGTATGGGTTAGGGTTAGGGTTAGGGCTAGTGTTAGGGTTAGGGCTCGGTTTAGGGTACGGTTTAGGATTAGGGTATGCGTTAGGGTTAGGGTAGGGGTTAGGGTTAGGATACGCATTAGGGTGAGTGTAGTTATTAAACCTATCCCACTCTTTAGATACCCCTTAGCACGTAAAGGAATATTATTTGGGGGTCCAGCCATGGAGAAGGGTTTAGACACTAGGAGAAGATAAGGAACACACCCATTATCAAGAAATCACAATATGATTCTCTTTTTAAACTGTTCCTTAAAACACTAGTGGTTAGGAAATCTATTGGAGGCAGAAGCAGTCAAGGGTAGCTTAGGGTTAGGGTTAGGGTTAGGGTGAGGGTTAGGGTACGGCTTAGGGTACGGGTTCGGGGAGGGGTTCGGGTAGGGCGTAGGGTATGGGTTAGGGTTAGGGTTAGGGCTAGTGTTAGGGTTAGGGCTCGGTTTAGGGTACGGGTTAGGATTAGGGTATGCGTTAGGGTTAGGGTAGGGGTTAGGGTTAGGGTACGCGTTAGGGTGAGGGTAGTTATTAAACCTATCCCACTCTCTAGATACCCCTTAGCACGTAAAGGAATATTATTTGGGGGTCCAGCCATGGAGAAGAGTTTAGACACGAGGAGAAGATAAGGAACACACCCATTATCAAGAAATCACATTAGGATTCTCTTTTTAACCTGTTCCTTAAAACACTAGTGCTTAGGAAATCTATTGGAGGCAGAAGCCGTCAAGGGTAGCTTAGGGTTAGGGTTAGGGTTAGGGTGAGGGTTAGGGTACGGCTTAGGGTACGGGTTCGGGGAGGGGTTCGGGTAGGGCGTAGGGTATGGTTTAGGGTTAGGGTTAGGGCTAGTGTTAGGGTTAGGGCTCGGTTTAGTCTACAGGTTAGGATTAGGGTACGCGTTAGGGTTAGGGTAGGGGTTAGGGTTAGTGTACGCGTTAGGGTGAGGGTAGTTATTAAACCTATCCCACTCTCTAGATACCCCTTAGCACGTACAGGAATATTATTGGGGGTCCAGCCATGGAGAAGAGTTTAGACACTAGGAAAAGATAAGGAACACACCCATTATCACGAAATCACATTAGGATTCTCTTTTTAACCTGTTCCTTAAAACACTAGTGCTTAGGAAATCTACTGGAGGCAGAAGCAGTCAAGGGTAGCTTAGGGTTAGGGTTAGGGTTAGGGTGAGGGTTAGGGTACGGCTTAGGGTACAGGTTCGGGGAGGGGTTCGGGTAGGGCGTAGGGTATGGGTTAGGCTTAGGGTTAGGGTTAGTGTTAGGGTTAGGGCTCGGTTTAGGGTACGGGTTAGGATTAGTGTACGCGTTAGGGTTAGGGTAGGGGTTAGGGTTAGGGTACGCGTTAGGGTGGGGGTAGTTATTAAACCTATCACACTCTCTAGATACCCCTTAGCACGTAAAGGAATATTATTTGGGGGTCCAGACATGGAGAAGAGTTTAGACACTAGGAGAAGATAAGGAACACACCCATTATCACGAAATCACATTAGGATTCTCTTTTTAACATGTTCCTTAAAACACTAGTGCTTAGGAAATCTATTGGAGGCAGAAGCCGTCAAGGGTAGCTTAGGGTTAGGGTTAGGGTTAGGGTGAGGGTTAGGGTACGGCTTAGGGTACGGGTTCGGGGAGGTGTTTGGGTAGGGCGTAGGGTATGGGCTAGGGTTAGGGCTAGTGTTAGGGTTAGGTCTCTGTTTAGGGTAAAGGTTAGGATTAGGGTACGCGTTAGGTTTAGGGTAGGGGTTACGGTTAGTGTACGCGTTAGGGTGAGGGTAGTTATTAAACCTATCCCACTCTCTAGATACCCCTTAGCACGTACAGGAATATTATTGGGGGTCCAGCCATGAAGAAGAGTTTAGACACTAGGAGAAGATAAGGAACACACCCATTATCACGAAATCACATTAGGATTCTCTTTTTAACCTGTTCCTTAAAACACTAGTGCTTAGGAAATCTATTGGAGGCAGAAGCATTCAAGGGTAGCTTAGGGTTAGGGTTAGGGTTAGGGTGAGGGTTAGGGTATGGCTTAGGGTACGGGTTCGGGGAGGGGTTCGGGTAGGGCGTAGGGTATGGGTTAGGGTTAGGGTTAGGGATAATGTTAGGGTTAGGGCTCGGTTTAGGGTACGGGTTAGGATTAGGGTACGCTTTAGGGTTAGGGCAGGGGTTAGGGTTAGGGTACGCGTTAGGGTGGGGGTAGTTATTAAACCTATCACACTCTCTAGATACCCCTTAGCACGTAAAGGAATATTATTTGGGGGTCCAGCCATGGAGAAGAGTTTAGACACGAGGAGAAGATAAGGAACACCCCCATTATCAAGAAATCACATTAGGATTCTCTTTTTAACCTGTTCCTTAAAACACTAGTGCTTAGGAAATCTATTGGGGGCAGAAGCAGTCAAGGGTAGCTTAGGGTTAGGGTTAGGGTTAGGGTGAGGGTTAGGGTATGGCTTAGGGTACGGGTTCGGGGAGGGGTTCGGGTAGGGCATAGGGTATGGGTTAGGGTTAGTGTTAGGGTTAATGTTAGGGTTAGGGCTCGGTTTAGGGTACGGGTTAGGATTAGGGTACGCGTTAGGGTTAGGGCAGGGGTTAGGGTTAGGGTACGCGTTTGGGTGGGGGTAGTTATTAAACCTATCACACTCTCTAGATCCCCCTTAGCACGTAAAGGAATATTATTTGGGGGTCCAGCCATGGAGAAGAGTTTAGACACGAGGAGAAGATAAGGAACACCCCCATTATCAAGAAATCACATTAGGATTCTCTTTTTAACCTGTTCCTTAAAACACTAGTGCTTAGGAAATCTATTGGAGGCAGAAGCAGTCAAGGGTAGCTTAGGGTTAGGGTTAGGGTTAGGGTGAGGGTTAGGGTACGGCTTATGGTACGGGTTCGGGGAGGGGTTCGGGTAGGCCGTAGGGTATGGGTTAGGGTTAGGGTTAGGGTTAGTGTTAGGTTTAGGGCTCGGTTAAGGGTACGGGTTAGGATTAGGGTACGCGTTAGAGTTAGGGTAGTGGTTAGGGTTAGGGTACGCTTTAGGGTGAGGGTAGTTATTAAACCTATCCCACTCTCTAGATACCCCTTAGCACGTAAAGGAATATTATTTGGGGGTCCAGCCATGGAGAGGAGTTTAGACACTAGGAGAAGATAAGGAACACACCCATTATCAAGAAATCACAATATGATTCTCTTTTTAAACTGTTCCTTAAAACACTAGTGTTTAGGAAATCTATTGGAGGCAGAAGCAGTCAAGGGTAGCTTAGGGTTAGTGTTAGGGTTAGGGCTCGGTTTAGGGTACGGGTTAGGATTAGGGTACGCGTTAGGGTTAGGGTAGGGGTTAGGGTTAGGGTACGCGTTAGGGTGAGGGTAGTTATTAAACCTATCACACTCTCTAGATACCCCTTAGCACGTAAAGGAATATTATTTGGGGGTCCAGCCATGGAGAAGAGTTTACACACTAGGAGAAGATAAGGAACACACCCATTATCAAGAAATCACATTAGGATTCTCTTTTTAACATGTTTCTTAAAACACTAGTGCTTAGGAAATCTATTGGAGGCAGAAGCCGTCAAGGGTAGCTTAGGGTTAGGGTTAGGGTTAGGGTGAGGGTTAGGGTACGGCTTACGATACGGGTTCAGGGAGGGGTTCGGGTAGGGCGTAGGGTATGGGTTAGGGTTAGGGTTAGGGCTAGTGTTAGGGTTAGGGCTCGGTTTAGGGTACGGTTTAGGATTAGGGTATGCGTTAGGGTTAGGGTAGGGGTTAGGGTTAGGATACGCATTAGGGTGAGTGTAGTTATTAAACCTATCCCACTCTTTAGATACCCCTTAGCACGTAAAGGAATATTATTTGGGGGTCCAGCCATGGAGAAGGGTTTAGACACTAGGAGAAGATAAGGAACACACCCATTATCAAGAAATCACAATATGATTCTCTTTTTAAACTGTTCCTTAAAACACTAGTGGTTAGGAAATCTATTGGAGGCAGAAGCAGTCAAGGGTAGCTTAGGGTTAGGATTAGGGTTAGGGTGAGGGTTAGGGTACGGCTTAGGGTACGGGTTCGGGGAGGGGTTCGGGTAGGGCGTAGGGTATGGGTTAGGGTTAGGGTTAGGGCTAGTGTTAGGGTTAGGGCTCGGTTTAGGGTACGGGTTAGGATTAGGGTATGCGTTAGGGTTAGGGTAGGGGTTAGGGTTAGGGTACGCGTTAGGGTGAGGGTAGTTATTAAACCTATCCCACTCTCTAGATACCCCTTAGCACGTACAGGAATATTATTGGGGGTCCAGCCATGGAGAAGAGTTTAGACACTAGGAAAAGATAAGGAACACACCCATTATCACGAAATCACATTAGGATTCTCTTTTTAACCTGTTCCTTAAAACACTAGTGCTTAGGAAATCTACTGGAGGCAGAAGCAGTCAAGGGTTGCTTAGGGTTAGGGTTAGGGTTAGGGTGAGGGTTAGGGTACGGCTTAGGGTACAGGTTCGGAGAGGGGTTCGGGTAGGGCGTAGGGTATGGGTTAGGCTTAGGGTTAGGGTTAGTGTTAGGGTTAGGGCTCGGTTTAGGGTACGGGTTAGGATTAGGGTACGCGTTAGGGTTAGGGTAGGGGTTAGGGTTAGGGTACGCGTTAGGGTGGGGGTAGTTATTAAACCTATCACACTCTCTAGATACCCCTTAGCACGTAAAGGAATATTATTTGGGGGTCCAGACATGGAGAAGAGTTTAGACACTAGGAGAAGATAAGGAACACACCCATTATCACGAAATCACATTAGGATTCTCTTTTTAACATGTTCCTTAAAACACTAGTGCTTAGGAAATCTATTGGAGGCAGAAGCCGTCAAGGGTAGCTTAGGGTTAGGGTTAGGGTTAGGGTGAGGGTTAGGGTACGGCTTAGGGTACGGGTTCGGGGAGGTGTTCGGGTAGGGCGTAGGGTATGGGCTAGGGTTAGGGCTAGTGTTAGGGTTAGGTCTCTGTTTAGGGTAAAGGTTAGGATTAGGGTACGCGTTAGGTTTAGGGTAGGGGTTACGGTTAGTGTACGCGTTAGGGTGAGGGTAGTTATTAAACCTATCCCACTCTCTAGATACCCCTTAGCACGTACAGGAATATTATTGGGGGTCCAGCCATGAAGAAGAGTTTAGACACTAGGAGAAGATAAGGAACACACCCATTATCACGAAATCACATTAGGATTCTCTTTTTAACCTGTTCCTTAAAACACTAGTGCTTAGGAAATCTATTGGAGGCAGAAGCAGTCAAGGGTAGCTTAGGGTTAGGGTTAGGGTTAGGGTGAGGGTTAGGGTATGGCTTAGGGTACGGGTTCGGGGAGGGGTTCGGGTAGGGCGTAGGGTATGGGTTAGGGTTAGGGTTAGGGATAATGTTAGGGTTAGGGCTCGGTTTAGGGTACGGGTTAGGATTAGGGTACGCTTTAGGGTTAGGGCAGGGGTTAGGGTTAGGGTACGCGTTAGGGTGGGGGTAGTTATTAAACCTATCACACTCTCTAGATACCCCTTAGCACGTAAAGGAATATTATTTGGGGGTCCAGCCATGGAGAAGAGTTTAGACACGAGGAGAAGATAAGGAACACCCCCATTATCAAGAAATCACATTAGGATTCTCTTTTTAACCTGTTCCTTAAAACACTAGTGCTTAGGAAATCTATTGGAGGCAGAAGCAGTCAAGGGTAGCTTAGGGTTAGGGTTAGGGTTAGGGTGAGGGTTAGGGTACGGCTTATGGTACGGGTTCGGGGAGGGGTTCGGTTAGGCCGTAGGGTATGGGTTAGGGTTAGGTTTAGGGTTAGTGTTAGGGTTAGGGCTCGGTTAAGGGTACGGGTTAGGATTAGGGTACGCGTTAGAGTTAGGGTAGTGGTTAGGGTTAGGGTACGCTTTAGGGTGAGGGTAGTTATTAAACCCATCCCACTCTCTAGATACCCCTTAGCACGTAAAGGAATATTATTTGGGGGTCCAGCCATGGAGAAGGGTTTAGACACTAGGAGAAGATAAGGAACACACCCATTATCAAGAAATCACAATATGATTCTCTTTTTAAACTGTTCCTTAAAACACTAGTGCTTAGGAAATCTATTGGAGGCAGAAGCAGTCAAGGGTAGCTTAGGGTTAGGGTTAGGGTTAGGGGCAGGGTTAGGGTACGGCTTAGGGTACAGGTTCGGGGAGGGGTTCGGGTAGGGCGTAGGCTATGGGTTAGGGTTAGGTTTAGGGTTAGTGTTAGGGTTAGGGCTCGGTTTAGGGTACGGGTTAGGATTAGGGTACGCGTTAGGGTTAGGGTAGGGGTTAGGGTTAGGGTATGTGATAGGGTGAGGTTAGTTATTAAACCTATCCCACTCTCTAGATACCCCTTAGCACGTAAAGGAATATTATTTGGGGGTCCAGCCATGGAGAAGAATTTAGACACTAGGATAAGATAAGGAACACACCCATTATCAAAAAATCACATTAGGATTCTCTTTTTAACCTGTTCCTTAAAACACTAGTGCTTAGGAAATCTATTGGAGGCAGAAGCCGTCAAGGGTAGCTTAGGGTTAGGGTTAGGGTTAGGGTGAGGGTTAGGGTACGGCTTACGATACGGGTTCGGGGAGGGGTTCGGGTAGGGCGTAGGGTATGGGTTAGGGATAGGGTTAGGGCTAGTGTTAGGGTTAGGGCTCGGTTTAGGGTACGGGTTAGGATTAGGGTATGCGTTAGGGTTAGGGTAGGGGTTAGGGTTAGGATACGCATTAGGGTGAGTGTAGTTATTAAACCTATCCCACTCTCTAGATACCCCTTAGCACATAAAGGAATATTATTTGGGGGTCCAGCCATGGAGAAGGGTTTAGACACTAGGAGAAGATAAGGAACACACCCATTATCAAGAAATCACAATATGATTCTCTTTTTAAACTGTTCCTTAAAACACTAGTGGTTAGGAAATCTATTGGAGGCAGAAGCAGTCAAGGGTAGCTTAGGGTTAGGGTTAGGGTTAGGGTGAGGGTTAGGGTACGGCTTAGGGTACGGGTTCGGGGAGGGTTTCGGGTAGGGCGTAGGGTATGGGTTAGGGTTAGGGTTAGGGTTAGTGTTAGGGTTAGGGCTCGGTTTAGGGTACGGGTTAGGATTAGGGTACTCGTTAGGGTTAGGGTAGCGGTTAGGGTTAGGGTACGCGTTACGGTGTGGGTAGTTATTAAACCTATCACACTCTCTAGATACCCCTTAGCACGTAAAGGAATATTATTTGGGGCTCCAGCCATGGAGAAGAGTTTAGACACTAGGAGAAGATAAGGAACACACCCATTATCAAGAAATCACATTAGGATTCTCTTTTTAACATGTTCCTTAAAACACTAGTGCTTAGGAAATCTATTGGAGGCACAAGCCGTCAAGGGTAGCTTAGGGTTAGGGTTAGGGTTAGGGTGAGGGTTAGGGTACGGCTTAGGGTACGGGTTCAGGGAGGGGTTCGGGTAGGGCGTAGGGTATGGGTTAGGGTTAGCGTTAGGGCTAGTGTTAGGGTTAGGGCTCGGTTTAGGGTACAGGTTAGTATTAGGGTACGCGTTAGGGTTAGGGTAGGGGTTAGGGTTAGTGTACACGTTCGGGTGAGGGTAGTTATTAAACCTATCCCACTCTCTAGATACCCCTTAGCACGTACAGGAATATTATAGGGGGTCCAGCCATGGAGAAGAGTTTAGACACTAGGAGAAGATAAGGAACACACCCATTATCACGAAATCACATTAGGATTCTCTTTTTAACCTGTTCCTTAAAACACTAGTGCTTAGGAAATCTATTGGAGGCAGAAGCCGTCAAGGGTAGCTTAGGTTTAGGGTTAGGGTTAGGGTGAGGGTTAGGTTACGGCTTAGGGTACGGGTTCTCGGAGTGGTTCGGGTAGGGCGTAGGGTATGGGTTAGGGTTAGGGTTAGGGTTAGTGTTAGGGTTAGGGCTCGGTTTAGGGTACGGGTTAGGATTAGGGTACGCGTTAGTGTTAGGGTAGGTGTTAGGGTTAGGGTACGCGAGAGGGTGAGGTTAGTTATTAAACCTATCCCACTCTCTAGATACCCCTTAGTACGTAAAGGAATATTATTTGGGGGTCCAGCCATGGAGAAGAGTTTAGACACTAGGAGAAGATAAGGAACACACCCATTCTCAAGAAATCACATTAGGATTCTCTTTTTAACCTGTTCCTTAAAACACTAGTGCTTAGGAAATCTATTGGAGGCAGAAGCAGTCAAGGGTAGCTTAGGGTTAGGGTGAGGGTTAGGGTATGGCTTAGGGTACGGGTTCGGGGAGGGGTTCGGGTAGGTCGTAGGGTATGGGTTAGGGTTAGGGTTAGGGTTAGTGTTAGGGTTAGGGCTCGGTTTAGGGTACGGGTTAGGATTAGGGTACGTGTTAGGGTTAGGGTAGGGGTTATGGTTATGGTACGCGTTAGGGTGGGGGTAGTTATTAAACCTATCACACTCTCTAGATACCCCTTAGCACGTAAAGGACTATTATTTGGGGGTCCAGCCATGGAGAACAGTTTAGACACGAGGAGAAGATAAGGAACACACCCATTATCAAGAAATCACAATGTGATTCTCTTTTTAAACTGTTCCTTAAAACACTAGTGCTTAGGAAATCTATTGGAGGAAGAAGCAGTCAAGGGTAGCTTAGGGTTAGGGTGAGGGTTAGTTTACGGCTTAGGGTACGGGTTCGGGGAGGTGTTCGGGTAGGGCGTAGGGTATGGGATAGGGTTAGGGCTAGTGTTAGGGTTAGGTCTCGGTTTAGGGTAAAGTTTAGGATTAGGGTATGCGTTAGGGTTAGGGTAGGGTTTACGGTTAGTGTACGCGTTAGGGTGAGGGTAGTTATTAAACCTATCCCACTCTCTAGATACCCCTTAGCACGTAAAGGAATATTATTTGGGGGTCCAGCCATGGAGAAGAGTTTAGACACTAGGAAAAGATAAGGAACACACCCATTATCAAGAAATCACAATGTGATTCTCTTTTTAAACTGTTCCTTAAAACACTAGTGGTTAGGAAATCTATTGGAGGCAGAAGCAGTCAAGGATAGCTTAGGGTTAGGGTTAGGGTTAGGGTGAGGGTTAGGGTACGGCTTAGGGTACGGGTTCGGGGAGGGGTTCGGGTAGGGCGTAGGGTATGGGTTAGGGTTAGGGTTAGGGTTAGTGTTAGGGTTAGGGCTCGGTTTAGGGTACGGGTTAGGATTAGGGTACTCGTTAGGGTTAGGGTAGGGGTTAGGGTTAGGGTACGCGTTAGGGTGAGGGTAGTTATTAAACCTATCACACTCTCTAGATACCACTTAGCAGGTAAAGGAATATTATTTGGGGGTCCAGCCATGGAGAAGAGTTTAGACACTAGGAGAAGATAAGGAACACACCCATTATCACGAAATCACATTAGGATTCTCTTTTTAACCTGTTCCTTAAAACACTAGTGCTTACGAAATCTATTGGAGGCAGAAGCAGTCAAGGGTAGCTTAGGGTTAGGGTGAGGGTTAGGGTGAAGGTTAGGGTACGGCTTAGGGTACGGATTCGGGGAGGGGTTCGGGTAGGGCGTAGGGTATGGGTTAGGGTTAGGGTTAGGGCTAGTGTTAGGGTTAGGGCTCGGTTTAGGTTACGGGTTAGGATTAGGGTACGCGCTAGGGTTAGGGTAGGGGTTAGGGTTAGGGTACGCGTTAGGGTGAGGGTAGTTATTAAACCTATCACACTCTCTAGATACCCCTTAGCACATAAAGGAATATTATTTGGGGGTTCAGCCATGGAGAAGAGTTTAGACACGAGGAGAAGATAAGGAACACACCCATTATCAAGAAATCACATTAGGATTCTCTTTTTAACATGTTCCTTAAAACACTAGTGCTTAGGAAATCTATTGGAGGCACAAGCCGTCAAGGTTAGCTTAGGGTTAGGGTTAGGGTTAGGGTGAGGGTTAGGGTATGGCTTAGGGTACGGGTTCGGGGAGGGGTTCGGGTAGGGCGTAGGGTATGGGTTAGGGTTAGGGTTAGGGTTAGTGTTAGGGTTAGGGCTCGGTTTAGGGTACGGGTTAGGATTAGGTTACGCGTTAGGGTTAGGGTAGGGGTTAGGGTTAGGGTACGCGATAGGGTGAGGTTAGTTATTAAACCTATCCCACTCTCTAGATACCCCTTAGTACGTAAAGGAATATTATTTGGGGGTCCAGCCATGGAGAAGAGTTTAGACACTAGGAGAAGATAAGGAACACACCCATTATCAAGAAATCACATTAGGATTCTCTTTTTAACCTGTTCCTTAAAACACTAGTGCTTAGGAAATCTATTGGAGGCAGAAGCAGTCAAGGGAAGCTTAGGGTTAGGGTTAGGGTTAGGGTGAGGGTTAGGGTATGGCTTAGGGTACGGGTTCGGGGAGGGGTTCGGGTAGGGCGTAGGGTATGGGTTAGGGTTAGGGTTAGGGCTAGTGTTAGGGTTAGGGCTCGGTTTAGGTTACGGGTTAGGATTAGGGTACGCGTTAGGGTTAGGGTAGGGGTTAGGGTTAGGGTACGCGTTAGGGTGAGGGTAGTTATTAAACCTATCCCACTCTCTAGATACCCCTTAGCACGTAAAGGAATATTATTTGGGGGTCCAGCCATGGAGAAGAGTTTAGACACTAGGAGAAGATAAGGAACACACCCATTATCACGAAATCACATTAGGATTCTCTTTTTAACCTGTTCCTTAAAACACTAGTGCTTAGGAAATCTATTGGAGGCAGAAGCAGTCAAGGGTAGCTTAGGGTTAGGGTTAGGGTTAGGGTGAGGGTTAGGGTACGGCTTAGGGTACGGGTTCGGGGAGGTGTTCGGGTAGGGCGTAGGGTATGGGTTAGGGTTAGGGTTAGGGCTAGAGTTAGGGTTAGGGCTCGGTTTAGGGTACAGGTTAGGATTAGGGTACGCGTTAGGGTTAGGGTAGGGGTTAGGGTTAGTGTACGCGTTAGGGTGAGGGTAGTTATTAAACCTATCCCACTCTCTAGATACCCCTTAGCACGTACAGGAATATTATTGGGGGTCCAGCCATGGAGAAGAGTTTAGACACTAGGAGAAGATAAGGAACACACCCATTATCACGAAATCACATTAGGATTCTCTTTTTAACCTGTTCCTTAAAACACTAGTGCTTAGGAAATCTATTGCAGGCAGAAGCCGTCAAGGGTAGCTTAGGGTTAGGGTTAGGGTTAGGGTGAGGGTTAGGGTACGGCTTAGGGTACGGGTTCGGGGGGGGGTTCGGGTAGGCCGTAGGGTATGGGTTAGGGTTAGGGTTAGGGTTAGTGTTAGGGTTAGGGCTCGGTTTAGGGTACGGGTTAGGATTAGGGTACGCGTTAGTGTTAGGGTAGGTGTTAGGGTTAGGGTACGCGATAGGGTGAGGTTAGTTATTAAACCTATCCCACTCTCTAGATACCCCATAGTACGTAAAGGAATATTATTTGGGGGTCCAGCCATGGAGAAGAGTTTAGACACGACGAGAAGATAAGGAACACACCCATTATCAAGAAATCACAATGTGATTCTCTTTTTAAACTGTTCCTTAAAACACTAGTGCTTAGGAAATCTATTGGAGGCAGAAGCAGTCAAGGGTAGCTTAGGGTTAGGGTTAGGGTTAGGGTGAGGGTTAGGGTATGGCTTAGGGTACGGGTTCGGGGAGGGGTTCGGGTAGGGCGTAGGTTATGGGTTAGGGTTAGGGTTAGGGTTAGTGTTAGGTTTAGGGCTCGGTTTAGGGTACGGGTTAGGATTAGGGTACGCGTTAGGGTTAGGGCAGGGTTTAGGGTTAGGGTACGCGTTAGGGTGGGGGTAGTTATTAAACCTATCACACTCTCTAGATACCCCTTAGCACGTAAAGGAATATTATTTGGGGGTCCAGCCATGGAGAAGAGTTTAGACACGAGGAGAAGATAAGGAACACACCCATTATCAAGAAATCACATTAGGATTCTCTTTTTAACCTGTTCCTTAAAACACTAGTGCTTAGGAAATCTATTGGAGGCAGAAGCAGTCTAGGGTAGCTTAGGGTTAGGGTTAGGGTTAGGGTGAGGGTTAGGGTACGGGTTAGGATTAGGGTACGCATTAGTGTTAGGGTAGTGGTTAAGGTTAGGTTACGCTTTAGGGTGAGGGTAGTTATTAAACCTATCCCACTCTCTATATATCCCTTAGCACGTAAAGGAATATTATTTGGGGGTCCAGCCATGGAGAAGGGTTTAGACACTAGGAGAAGATAAGGAACACACCCATTATCAAGAAATCACAATATGATTCTCTTTTTAAACTGTTCCTTAAAACACTAGTGGTTAGGTAATCTATTGGAGGCAGAAGCAGTCAAGGGTAGCTTAGGGTTAGGGTTAGGGTTAGGGTGAGGGTTAGGGTACGGCTTAGGGTACGGGTTCGGGGAGGGTTTCGGGTAGGGCGTAGGGTATGGGTTAGGGTTAGGGTTAGAGTTAGTGTTAGGGTTAGGGCTCGGTTTAGGGTACGGGTTAGGATTAGGGTACTCGATAGGGTTAGGGTAGCGGTTACGGTTAGGGTACGCGTTAGGGTGAGGGTAGTTATTAAACCTATCCCACTCTCTAGATACCCCTTAGCACGTAAAGGAATATTATTTGGGGGTCCAGCCATGGAGAAGAGTTTAGACACGAGGAGAAGATAAGGAATACACCCATTATCAAGAAATCACATTAGGATTCTCTTTTTAACCTGTTCCTTAAAACACTAGTGCTTAGGAAATCTATTGGAGGCAGAAGCCGTCAAGGGTAGCTTAGGGTTAGGGTTAGGGTTAGGGTGAGGGTTGGGTACGGCTTAGGGTACGGGTTTGGGGAGGGGTTCGGGTAGGGCGTAGGGTATGTGTTAGGGTTAGGGTTAGGGTTAGTGTTAGGGTTAGGGCTCGGTTTAGGGTACGGGTTAGGATTAGGGTACGCGTTAGGGTTAGGGTAGGGGTTAGGGTTAGGGTACGCGATAGGGTGAGGTTACTTATTAAACCTATCCCACTCTCTAGATACCCCTTAGTACGTAAAGGAATATTATTTGGGGGTCCAGCCATGGAGAAGAGTTTAGACACTAGGAGAAGATAAGGAACACACCCATTATCAAGAAATCACATTAGGATTCTCTTTTTAACCTGTTCCTTAAAACACTAGTGCTTAGGAAATCTATTGGAGGCAGAAGCAGTCAAGGGTAGCTTAGGGTTAGGGTTAGGGTTAGGGTGAGGGTTAGGGTATGGCTTAGGGTACGGGTTCGGGGAGGGGTTCGGGTAGGGCGTAGGGTATGGGTTAGGGTTAGGGTTAGGGTTAGTGTTAGGGTTAGGGCTCGGTTTAGGGTACGGGTTAGGATTAAGGTACGCGTTAGGGTTAGGGTAGGGGTTATGGTTAGGGTACGCGTTAGGGTGGGGGTAGTTATTAAACCTATCACACTCTCTAGATACCCCTTAGCACGTAAAGGACTATTATTTGGGGGTCCAGCCATGGAGAAGAGTTTAGACACGAGGAGAAGATAAGGAACACACCCATTATCAAGAAATCACAATGTGATTCTCTTTTTAAACTGTTCCTTAAAACACTAGTGCTTAGGAAATCTATTGGAGGCAGAAGCCGTCAAGGGTAGCTTAGGGTTAGGGTTAGGGTTAGGGTGAGGGTTAGGGTACGGCTTAGGGTACGGGTTCGGGGAGGGGTTCGGGTAGGGCGTAGAGTATGGGTTAGGCTTAGGCTTAGGGCTAGTGTTAGGGTTAGGGCTCGGTTTAGGGTACAGGTTAGGATTAGGGTACGCGTTAGGGTTCGGGTAGGGGTTAGGGTTAGGGTACGTGTTAGGGTGAGGGTAGTTATTAAACCTATCCCACTCTCTAGATACCCCTTAGCACGTAAAGGAATATTATTTGGGGGTCCAGCCATGGAGAAGAGTTTAGACACTAGGAGAAGATAAGGAACACACCCATTATCACGAAATCACATTAGGATTCTCTTTTTAACCTGTTCCTTAAAACACTAGTGCTTAGGAAATCTATTGGAGGCAGAAGCAGTCAAGGGTAGCTTAGGGTTAGGGTTAGGGTTAGGGTGAGGGTTAGGGTACGGCTTAGGGTACGGGTTGGGGAGGGGCTCGGTTAGGGCGTAGGGTATGGGTTAGGGTTAGGGTTAGGGCTAGTGTTAGGGTTAGGGCTCGGTTTAGGTTACGGGTTAGGATTAGGGTAAGCGTTAGGGTTCGGGTAGGGGTTAGGGTTAGGGTACGCGTTAGGGTGAGGGTAGTTATTAAACCTATCCCACTCTCTAGATACCCCTTAGCACGTAAAGGAATATTATTTGGGGGTCCAGCCATGGAGAAGAGTTTAGACACGAGGAGAAGATAAGGAACACACCCATTATCAAGAAATCACATTAGGATTCTCTTTTTAACCTGTTCCTTAAAACACTAGTGCTTAGGAAATCTATTGGAGGCAGAAGCCGTCAAGGGTAGCTTAGGGTTAGGGTTAGGGTTAGGGTGAGGGTTAGGGTACGGTTTAGGGTACGGGTTCAGGGAGGGGTTCGGGTAGGGCGTAGGGTATGGGTTAGGGTTAGGGTTAGAGTTAGTGTTAGGGTTAGGGCTCGGTTTAGGGTACGGGTTAGGATTAGGGTACGCGTTAGGGTTAGGGTAGGGGTTAGGGTTAGGGTACGCGTTAGGGTGAGGGTAGTTATTAAACCTATCCCACTCTCTAGATACCCCTTAGCACGTAAAGGAATATTATTTGGGGGTCCAGCCATGGAGAAGAGTTTAGACACTAGGAGAAGATAAGGAACACACCCATTATCACGAAATCACATTAGGATTCTCTTTTTAACCTGTTCCTTAAAACACTAGTGCTTAGGAAATCTATTGGAGGCAGAAGCAGTCAAGGGTAGCTTAGGGTTAGGGTTAGGGTTAGGGTGAGGGTTAGGGTACGGCTTAGGGTACGGGTTCGGGGAGGTGTTCGGGTAGGGCGTAGGGTATGGGTTAGGGTTAGGGTTAGGGCTAGAGTTAGGGTTAGGGCTCGGTTTAGGGTACAGGTTAGGATTAGGGTACGCGTTAGGGTTAGGGTAGGGGTTAGGGTTAGTGTACGCGTTAGGGTGAGGGTAGTTATTAAACCTATCCCACTCTCTAGATACCCCTTAGCACGTACAGGAATATTATTGGGGGTCCAGCCATGGAGAAGAGTTTAGACACTAGGAGAAGATAAGGAACACACCCATTATCACGAAATCACATTAGGATTCTCTTTTTAACCTGTTCCTTAAAACACTAGTGCTTAGGAAATCTATTGCAGGCAGAAGCCGTCAAGGGTAGCTTAGGGTTAGGGTTAGGGTTAGGGTGAGGGTTAGGGTACGGCTTAGGGTACGGGTTCGGGGGGGGGTTCGGGTAGGCCGTAGGGTATGGGTTAGGGTTAGGGTTAGGGTTAGTGTTAGGGTTAGGGCTCGGTTTAGGGTACGGGTTAGGATTAGGGTACGCGTTAGTGTTAGGGTAGGTGTTAGGGTTAGGGTACGCGATAGGGTGAGGTTAGTTATTAAACCTATCCCACTCTCTAGATACCCCATAGTACGTAAAGGAATATTATTTGGGGGTCCAGCCATGGAGAAGAGTTTAGACACGACGAGAAGATAAGGAACACACCCATTATCAAGAAATCACAATGTGATTCTCTTTTTAAACTGTTCCTTAAAACACTAGTGCTTAGGAAATCTATTGGAGGCAGAAGCAGTCAAGGGTAGCTTAGGGTTAGGGTTAGGGTTAGGGTGAGGGTTAGGGTATGGCTTAGGGTACGGGTTCGGGGAGGGGTTCGGGTAGGGCGTAGGTTATGGGTTAGGGTTAGGGTTAGGGTTAGTGTTAGGTTTAGGGCTCGGTTTAGGGTACGGGTTAGGATTAGGGTACGCGTTAGGGTTAGGGCAGGGTTTAGGGTTAGGGTACGCGTTAGGGTGGGGGTAGTTATTAAACCTATCACACTCTCTAGATACCCCTTAGCACGTAAAGGAATATTATTTGGGGGTCCAGCCATGGAGAAGAGTTTAGACACGAGGAGAAGATAAGGAACACACCCATTATCAAGAAATCACATTAGGATTCTCTTTTTAACCTGTTCCTTAAAACACTAGTGCTTAGGAAATCTATTGGAGGCAGAAGCAGTCTAGGGTAGCTTAGGGTTAGGGTTAGGGTTAGGGTGAGGGTTAGGGTACGGTTTAGGATTAGGGTACGCATTAGTGTTAGGGTAGTGGTTAAGGTTAGGTTACGCTTTAGGGTGAGGGTAGTTATTAAACCTATCCCACTCTCTATATATCCCTTAGCACGTAAAGGAATATTATTTGGGGGTCCAGCCATGGAGAAGGGTTTAGACACTAGGAGAAGATAAGGAACACACCCATTATCAAGAAATCACAATATGATTCTCTTTTTAAACTGTTCCTTAAAACACTAGTGGTTAGGTAATCTATTGGAGGCAGAAGCAGTCAAGGGTAGCTTAGGGTTAGGGTTAGGGTTAGGGTGAGGGTTAGGGTACGGCTTAGGGTACGGGTTCGGGGAGGGTTTCGGGTAGGGCGTAGGGTATGGGTTAGGGTTAGGGTTAGAGTTAGTGTTAGGGTTAGGGCTCGGTTTAGGGTACGGGTTAGGATTAGGGTACTCGATAGGGTTAGGGTAGCGGTTACGGTTAGGGTACGCGTTAGGGTGAGGGTAGTTATTAAACCTATCCCACTCTCTAGATACCCCTTAGCACGTAAAGGAATATTATTTGGGGGTCCAGCCATGGAGAAGAGTTTAGACACGAGGAGAAGATAAGGAATACACCCATTATCAAGAAATCACATTAGGATTCTCTTTTTAACCTGTTCCTTAAAACACTAGTGCTTAGGAAATCTATTGGAGGCAGAAGCCGTCAAGGGTAGCTTAGGGTTAGGGTTAGGGTTAGGGTGAGGGTTGGGTACGGCTTAGGGTACGGGTTTGGGGAGGGGTTCGGGTAGGGCGTAGGGTATGTGTTAGGGTTAGGGTTAGGGTTAGTGTTAGGGTTAGGGCTCGGTTTAGGGTACGGGTTAGGATTAGGGTACGCGTTAGGGTTAGGGTAGGGGTTAGGGTTAGGGTACGCGATAGGGTGAGGTTACTTATTAAACCTATCCCACTCTCTAGATACCCCTTAGTACGTAAAGGAATATTATTTGGGGGTCCAGCCATGGAGAAGAGTTTAGACACTAGGAGAAGATAAGGAACACACCCATTATCAAGAAATCACATTAGGATTCTCTTTTTAACCTGTTCCTTAAAACACTAGTGCTTAGGAAATCTATTGGAGGCAGAAGCAGTCAAGGGTAGCTTAGGGTTAGGGTTAGGGTTAGGGTGAGGGTTAGGGTATGGCTTAGGGTACGGGTTCGGGGAGGGGTTCGGGTAGGGCGTAGGGTATGGGTTAGGGTTAGGGTTAGGGTTAGTGTTAGGGTTAGGGCTCGGTTTAGGGTACGGGTTAGGATTAAGGTACGCGTTAGGGTTAGGGTAGGGGTTATGGTTAGGGTACGCGTTAGGGTGGGGGTAGTTATTAAACCTATCACACTCTCTAGATACCCCTTAGCACGTAAAGGACTATTATTTGGGGGTCCAGCCATGGAGAAGAGTTTAGACACGAGGAGAAGATAAGGAACACACCCATTATCAAGAAATCACAATGTGATTCTCTTTTTAAACTGTTCCTTAAAACACTAGTGCTTAGGAAATCTATTGGAGGCAGAAGCCGTCAAGGGTAGCTTAGGGTTAGGGTTAGGGTTAGGGTGAGGGTTAGGGTACGGCTTAGGGTACGGGTTCGGGGAGGGGTTCGGGTAGGGCGTAGGGTATGGGTTAGGCTTAGGCTTAGGGCTAGTGTTAGGGTTAGGGCTCGGTTTAGGGTACAGGTTAGGATTAGGGTACGCGTTAGGGTTCGGGTAGGGGTTAGGGTTAGGGTACACGTTAGGGTGAGGGTAGTTATTAAACCTATCCCACTCTCTAGATACCCCTTAGCACGTAAAGGAATATTATTTGGGGGTCCAGCCATGGAGAAGAGTTTAGACACTAGGAGAAGATAAGGAACACACCCATTATCACGAAATCACATTAGGATTCTCTTTTTAACCTGTTCCTTAAAACACTAGTGCTTAGGAAATCTATTGGAGGCAGAAGCAGTCAAGGGTAGCTTAGGGTTAGGGTTAGGGTTAGGGTGAGGGTTAGGGTACGGCTTAGGGTACAGGTTGGGGAGGGGCTCGGTTAGGGCGTAGGGTATGGGTTAGGGTTAGGGTTAGGGCTAGTGTTAGGGTTAGGGCTCGGTTTAGGTTACGGGTTAGGATTAGGGTAAGCGTTAGGGTTCGGGTAGGGGTTAGGGTTAGGGTACGCGTTAGGGTGAGGGTAGTTATTAAACCTATCCCACTCTCTAGATACCCCTTAGCACGTAAAGGAATATTATTTGGGGGTCCAGCCATGGAGAAGAGTTTAGACACGAGGAGAAGATAAGGAACACACCCATTATCAAGAAATCACATTAGGATTCTCTTTTTAACCTGTTCCTTAAAACACTAGTGCTTAGGAAATCTATTGGAGGCAGAAGCCGTCAAGGGTAGCTTAGGGTTAGGGTTAGGGTTAGGGTGAGGGTTAGGGTACGGTTTAGGGTACGGGTTCAGGGAGGGGTTCGGGTAGGGCGTAGGGTATGGGTTAGGGTTAGGGTTAGAGTTAGTATTAGGGTTAGGGCTCGGTTTAGGATACGGGTTAGGATTAGGGTACGCGCTAGGGTTAGGGTAGGGGTTTGTGTTAGGGTACGCGTTAGGGTGAGGGTAGTTATTAAACCTATCACACTCTCTAGATAGCCCTTAGCACATAAAGGAATATTATTTGGGGGTCCAGCCATGGAGAAGAGTTTAGACACGAGGAGAAGAAAAGGAACACACCCATTATCAAGAAATCACATTAGGATTCTCTTTTTAACATGTTCCTTAAAACACTAGTGCTTAGGAAATCTATTGGAGGCAGAAGCCGTCAAGGGTATCTTAGGGTTAGGGTTAGGGTTAGGTTGAGGGTTAGGGTACGGCTTAGGGTACGGGTTCGGGGAGGTGTTCGGGTAGGGCGTAGGGTATGGGTTAGGGTTAGGGTTAGGGCTAGAGTTAGGGTTAGGGCTCGGTTTAGGGTACAGGTTAGGATTAGGGTACGCTTTAGGGTTAGGGTAGGGGTTAGGGTTACTGTACGCGTTAGGGTGAGGGTAGTTATTAAACCTATCCCACTCTCTAGATACCCCTTAGCACGTACAGGAATATTATTGGGGGTCCAGCCATGGAGAAGAGTTTAGACACTAGGAGAAGATAAGGAACACACCCATTATCACGAAATCACATTAGGATTCTCTTTTTAACCTGTTCCTTAAAACACTAGTGCTTAGGAAATCTATTGGAGGCAGAAGCAGTCAAGGGTAGCTTAGGGTTAGGGTTAGGGTTAGGGTGAGGGTTAGGGTATGGCTTAGGGTACGGGTTCGGGGAGGGGTTCGGGTAGGGCGTAGGGTATGGGTTAGGGTTAGGGTTAGGGTTAGTGTTAGGGTTAGGGCTCGGTTTAGGGTACGGGTTAGGATTAGGGTACGCGTTAGGGTTAGGGCAGGGTTTAGGGTTAGGGTACGCGTTAGGGTGGGGGTAGTTATTAAACCTATCACACTCTCTAGATACCCCTTAGCACGTAAAGGAATATTATTTGGGGGTCCAGCCATGGAGAAGAGTTTAGACACGAGGAGAAGATAAGGAACACCCCCATTATCAAGAAATCACATTAGGATTCTCTTTTTAACCTGTTCCTTAAAACACTAGTGCTTAGGAAATCTATTGGAGGCAGAAGCAGTCAAGGGGAGCTTAGGGTTAGGGTTAGGGTTAGGGTGAGGGTTAGGGTACGGCTTAGGGTACGGGTTCGGGGAGGGGTTCGGGTAGGGCGTAGGGTATGGGTTAGGGTTAGGGTTAGGGCTAGTGTTAGGGTTAGGGCTCGGTTTAGGGTACGGGTTAGGATTAGGGTACGCGTTAGGGTTCGGGTAGGGGTTAGGGTTAGTGTACGCGTTAGGGTGAGGGTAGTTATTAAACCTATCCCACTCTCTAGATACCCCTTAGCACGTACAGGAATATTATTGGGGGTCCAGCCATGGAGAAGAGTTTAGACACTAGGAGAAGATAAGGAACACACCCATTATCACGAAATCACATTAGGATTCTCTTTTTAACCTGTTCCTTAAAACACTAGTGCTTAGGAAATCTATTGCAGGCAGAAGCCGTCAAGGGTAGCTTAGGGTTAGGGTTAGGGTTAGGGTGAGGGTTAGGGTACGGCTTAGGGTACGGGTTCGGGGGGGGGTTCGGGTAGGCCGTAGGGTATGGGTTAGGGTTAGGGTTAGGGTTAGTGTTAGGGTTAGGGCTCGGTTTAGGGTACGGGTTAGGATTAGGGTACGCGTTAGTGTTAGGGTAGGTGTTAGGGTTAGGGTACGCGATAGGGTGAGGTTAGTTATTAAACCTATCCCACTCTCTAGATACCCCATAGTACGTAAAGGAATATTATTTGGGGGTCCAGCCATGGAGAAGAGTTTAGACACGACGAGAAGATAAGGAACACACCCATTATCAAGAAATCACAATGTGATTCTCTTTTTAAACTGTTCCTTAAAACACTAGTGCTTAGGAAATCTATTGGAGGCAGAAGCAGTCAAGGGTAGCTTAGGGTTAGGGTTAGGGTTAGGGTGAGGGTTAGGGTATGGCTTAGGGTACGGGTTCGGGGAGGGGTTCGGGTAGGGCGTAGGTTATGGGTTAGGGTTAGGGTTAGGGTTAGTGTTAGGTTTAGGGCTCGGTTTAGGGTACGGGTTAGGATTAGGGTACGCGTTAGGGTTAGGGCAGGGTTTAGGGTTAGGGTACGCGTTAGGGTGGGGGTAGTTATTAAACCTATCACACTCTCTAGATACCCCTTAGCACGTAAAGGAATATTATTTGGGGGTCCAGCCATGGAGAAGAGTTTAGACACGAGGAGAAGATAAGGAACACACCCATTATCAAGAAATCACATTAGGATTCTCTTTTTAACCTGTTCCTTAAAACACTAGTGCTTAGGAAATCTATTGGAGGCAGAAGCAGTCTAGGGTAGCTTAGGGTTAGGGTTAGGGTTAGGGTGAGGGTTAGGGTACGGTTTAGGATTAGGGTACGCATTAGTGTTAGGGTAGTGGTTAAGGTTAGGTTACGCTTTAGGGTGAGGGTAGTTATTAAACCTATCCCACTCTCTATATATCCCTTAGCACGTAAAGGAATATTATTTGGGGGTCCAGCCATGGAGAAGGGTTTAGACACTAGGAGAAGATAAGGAACACACCCATTATCAAGAAATCACAATATGATTCTCTTTTTAAACTGTTCCTTAAAACACTAGTGGTTAGGTAATCTATTGGAGGCAGAAGCAGTCAAGGGTAGCTTAGGGTTAGGGTTAGGGTTAGGGTGAGGGTTAGGGTACGGCTTAGGGTACGGGTTCGGGGAGGGTTTCGGGTAGGGCGTAGGGTATGGGTTAGGGTTAGGGTTAGAGTTAGTGTTAGGGTTAGGGCTCGGTTTAGGGTACGGGTTAGGATTAGGGTACTCGATAGGGTTAGGGTAGCGGTTACGGTTAGGGTACGCGTTAGGGTGAGGGTAGTTATTAAACCTATCCCACTCTCTAGATACCCCTTAGCACGTAAAGGAATATTATTTGGGGGTCCAGCCATGGAGAAGAGTTTAGACACGAGGAGAAGATAAGGAATACACCCATTATCAAGAAATCACATTAGGATTCTCTTTTTAACCTGTTCCTTAAAACACTAGTGCTTAGGAAATCTATTGGAGGCAGAAGCCGTCAAGGGTAGCTTAGGGTTAGGGTTAGGGTTAGGGTGAGGGTTGGGTACGGCTTAGGGTACGGGTTTGGGGAGGGGTTCGGGTAGGGCGTAGGGTATGTGTTAGGGTTAGGGTTAGGGTTAGTGTTAGGGTTAGGGCTCGGTTTAGGGTACGGGTTAGGATTAGGGTACGCGTTAGGGTTAGGGTAGGGGTTAGGGTTAGGGTACGCGATAGGGTGAGGTTACTTATTAAACCTATCCCACTCTCTAGATACCCCTTAGTACGTAAAGGAATATTATTTGGGGGTCCAGCCATGGAGAAGAGTTTAGACACTAGGAGAAGATAAGGAACACACCCATTATCAAGAAATCACATTAGGATTCTCTTTTTAACCTGTTCCTTAAAACACTAGTGCTTAGGAAATCTATTGGAGGCAGAAGCAGTCAAGGGTAGCTTAGGGTTAGGGTTAGGGTTAGGGTGAGGGTTAGGGTATGGCTTAGGGTACGGGTTCGGGGAGGGGTTCGGGTAGGGCGTAGGGTATGGGTTAGGGTTAGGGTTAGGGTTAGTGTTAGGGTTAGGGCTCGGTTTAGGGTACGGGTTAGGATTAAGGTACGCGTTAGGGTTAGGGTAGGGGTTATGGTTAGGGTACGCGTTAGGGTGGGGGTAGTTATTAAACCTATCACACTCTCTAGATACCCCTTAGCACGTAAAGGACTATTATTTGGGGGTCCAGCCATGGAGAAGAGTTTAGACACGAGGAGAAGATAAGGAACACACCCATTATCAAGAAATCACAATGTGATTCTCTTTTTAAACTGTTCCTTAAAACACTAGTGCTTAGGAAATCTATTGGAGGCAGAAGCCGTCAAGGGTAGCTTAGGGTTAGGGTTAGGGTTAGGGTGAGGGTTAGGGTACGGCTTAGGGTACGGGTTCGGGGAGGGGTTCGGGTAGGGCGTAGGGTATGGGTTAGGCTTAGGCTTAGGGCTAGTGTTAGGGTTAGGGCTCGGTTTAGGGTACAGGTTAGGATTAGGGTACGCGTTAGGGTTCGGGTAGGGGTTAGGGTTAGGGTACACGTTAGGGTGAGGGTAGTTATTAAACCTATCCCACTCTCTAGATACCCCTTAGCACGTAAAGGAATATTATTTGGGGGTCCAGCCATGGAGAAGAGTTTAGACACTAGGAGAAGATAAGGAACACACCCATTATCACGAAATCACATTAGGATTCTCTTTTTAACCTGTTCCTTAAAACACTAGTGCTTAGGAAATCTATTGGAGGCAGAAGCAGTCAAGGGTAGCTTAGGGTTAGGGTTAGGGTTAGGGTGAGGGTTAGGGTACGGCTTAGGGTACAGGTTGGGGAGGGGCTCGGTTAGGGCGTAGGGTATGGGTTAGGGTTAGGGTTAGGGCTAGTGTTAGGGTTAGGGCTCGGTTTAGGTTACGGGTTAGGATTAGGGTAAGCGTTAGGGTTCGGGTAGGGGTTAGGGTTAGGGTACGCGTTAGGGTGAGGGTAGTTATTAAACCTATCCCACTCTCTAGATACCCCTTAGCACGTAAAGGAATATTATTTGGGGGTCCAGCCATGGAGAAGAGTTTAGACACGAGGAGAAGATAAGGAACACACCCATTATCAAGAAATCACATTAGGATTCTCTTTTTAACCTGTTCCTTAAAACACTAGTGCTTAGGAAATCTATTGGAGGCAGAAGCCGTCAAGGGTAGCTTAGGGTTAGGGTTAGGGTTAGGGTGAGGGTTAGGGTACGGTTTAGGGTACGGGTTCAGGGAGGGGTTCGTGTAGGGCGTAGGGTATGGGTTAGGGTTAGGGTTAGAGTTAGTATTAGGGTTAGGGCTCGGTTTAGGATACGGGTTAGGATTAGGGTACGCGCTAGGGTTAGGGTAGGGGTTTGTGTTAGGGTACGCGTTAGGGTGAGGGTAGTTATTAAACCTATCACACTCTCTAGATAGCCCTTAGCACATAAAGGAATATTATTTGGGGGTCCAGCCATGGAGAAGAGTTTAGACACGAGGAGAAGAAAAGGAACACACCCATTATCAAGAAATCACATTAGGATTCTCTTTTTAACATGTTCCTTAAAACACTAGTGCTTAGGAAATCTATTGGAGGCAGAAGCCGTCAAGGGTATCTTAGGGTTAGGGTTAGGGTTAGGTTGAGGGTTAGGGTACGGCTTAGGGTACGGGTTCGGGGAGGTGTTCGGGTAGGGCGTAGGGTATGGGTTAGGGTTAGGGTTAGGGCTAGAGTTAGGGTTAGGGCTCGGTTTAGGGTACAGGTTAGGATTAGGGTACGCTTTAGGGTTAGGGTAGGGGTTAGGGTTACTGTACGCGTTAGGGTGAGGGTAGTTATTAAACCTATCCCACTCTCTAGATACCCCTTAGCACGTACAGGAATATTATTGGGGGTCCAGCCATGGAGAAGAGTTTAGACACTAGGAGAAGATAAGGAACACACCCATTATCACGAAATCACATTAGGATTCTCTTTTTAACCTGTTCCTTAAAACACTAGTGCTTAGGAAATCTATTGGAGGCAGAAGCAGTCAAGGGTAGCTTAGGGTTAGGGTTAGGGTTAGGGTGAGGGTTAGGGTATGGCTTAGGGTACGGGTTCGGGGAGGGGTTCGGGTAGGGCGTAGGGTATGGGTTAGGGTTAGGGTTAGGGTTAGTGTTAGGGTTAGGGCTCGGTTTAGGGTACGGGTTAGGATTAGGGTACGCGTTAGGGTTAGGGCAGGGTTTAGGGTTAGGGTACGCGTTAGGGTGGGGGTAGTTATTAAACCTATCACACTCTCTAGATACCCCTTAGCACGTAAAGGAATATTATTTGGGGGTCCAGCCATGGAGAAGAGTTTAGACACGAGGAGAAGATAAGGAACACCCCCATTATCAAGAAATCACATTAGGATTCTCTTTTTAACCTGTTCCTTAAAACACTAGTGCTTAGGAAATCTATTGGAGGCAGAAGCAGTCAAGGGGAGCTTAGGGTTAGGGTTAGGGTTAGGGTGAGGGTTAGGGTACGGCTTAGGGTACGGGTTCGGGGAGGGGTTCGGGTAGGGCGTAGGGTATGGGTTAGGGTTAGGGTTAGGGCTAGTGTTAGGGTTAGGGCTCGGTTTAGGGTACGGGTTAGGATTAGGGTACGCGTTAGGGTTCGGGTAGGGGTTAGGGTTAGGGTACGCGTTAGGGTGAGGGTAGTTATTAAACCTATCCCACTCTCTAGATACCCCTTACCACGTAAAGGAATATTATTTGGGGGTCCAGCCATGGAGAAGAGTTTAGACACGAGGAGAAGATAAGGAACACACCCATTATCACGAAATCACATTAGGATTCTCTTTTTAACCTGTTCCTTAAAACACTAGTGCTTAGGAAATCTATTGGAGGCAGAAGCAGTCAAGGTTAGCTTAGGGTTAGGGTTAGGGTTAGGGTGAGGGTTAGGGTACGGCTTAGGATACGGGTTCGGGGAGGGGTTCGGGTAGGCCGTAGGGTATGGGTTAGGGTTAGGGTTAGGGTTAGTGTTAGGGTTAGGGCTCGGTTTAGGGTACGGGTTAGGATTAGGGTACGCGTTAGTGTTGGGGTAGTGGTTAGGGTTAGGGTACGCTTTAGGGTGAGGGTAGTAATTAAACATATCCCACTCTCTAGATACCCCTTAGCACGTAAAGGAATATTATTTGGGGGTCCAGCCATGGAGAAGGGTTTAGACACTAGGAGAAGATAAGGAACACACCCATTATCAAGAAATCACAATATGATTCTCTTTTTAAACTGTTCCTTAAAACACTAGTGGTTAGGAAATCTATTGGAGGCAGAAGCACTCAAGGGTAGCTTAGGGTTAGGGTTAGGGTTAGGGTGAGGGTTAGGGTACGGCTTAGGGTACGGGTTCGGGGAGGGTTTCGGGTAGGGCGTAGGGTATGGGTTAGGGTTAGGGTTAGGGTTAGTGTTAGGGTTTGGGCTCGGTTTAGGGTACGGGTTAGGATTAGGGTACTCGATAGGGTTAGGGTAGCGGTTAGGGTTAGGGTACGCGTTAGGGTGAGGGTAGTTATTAAACCTATCACACTCTCTAGATACCCCTTAGCACGTAAAGGAATATTATTTGGGGGTCCAGCCATGGAGAAGAGATTAGACACGAGGAGAAGAAAAGGAACACACCCATTATCAAGAAATCACATTAGGATTCTCTTTTTAACCTGTTCCTTAAAACACTAGTGCTTAGGAAATCTATTGGAGGCAGAAGCAGTCAAGGGAGGTTAGGTTTAGGGTTAGGGTTAGGGTGAGGGTTAGGGTATGGCTTAGGGTACGGGTTCGGTGAGGGGTTCGGGTAGGGCGTAGGGTATGGGTTAGGGTTAGGGTTAGGGTTAGTGTTAGGGTTAGGGCTCGGTTTAGGGTATGGGTTAGGTTTAGGGTACGCGTTAGGGTTAGGGTAGGGGTTAGGGTTAGGGTACGCTTTAGGGTGGGGGTAGTTATTAAACCTATCACACTCTCTAGATACCCCTTAGCACGTAAAGGAATATTATTTGGGTTCCAGCCATGGAGAAGAGTTTAGACACGAGGAGAAGATAAGGAACACACCCGTTATCAAGAAATAACATTAGGATTCTCTTTTAAACCTGTTCCTTAAATCACTAGTGCTTAGGAAATCTATTGGAGGAAGAAGCCGTCAAGGGTAGCTTAGGGTTAGGGTTAGGGTTAGGGTGAGGGTTAGGGTACGGCTTAGGGTACGGGTTCAGGGAGGGGTTCGGGTAGGGCGTAGGGTATGGTTTAGGGTTAGGGTTAGGGCTAGTGTTAGGGTTAGGGCTCGGTTTAGGGTACGGGTTAGGATTAGGGTACTCGTTAGGGTTAGGGTAGCGGTTAGGGTTAGGGTACGCGTTAGGGTGAGGGTAGTTATTAAACCTATCACACTCTCTAGATACCCCTTAGCACATAAAGGAATATTATTTGGGGGTCCAGCCATGGAGAAGAGTTTAGACACGAGGAGAAGATAAGGAACACACCCATTATCACGAAATCACATTAGGATTCTCTTTTTAACCTGTTCCTTAAAACAGTAGTGCTCAGGAAATCTATTGGAGGCAGAAGCCGTCAAGGGTAGCTTAGGGTTAGGGTGAGGGTTAGGGTACGGTTTAGGGTACGGGTTCAGGGAGGGGTTCGGGTAGGGCGTAGGGTATGGGTTAGGGTTAGGGTTAGAGTTAGTGTTAGGGTTAGGGCTCGGTTTAGGGTACGGGTTAGGATTAGGGTACGGGCTAGGGTTAGGGTAGGGGTTAGGGTTAGGGTACGCGTTAGTGTGAGGGTTGTTATTAAACCTATCACACTCTCTAGATACCCCTTAGCACATAAAGGAATATTATTTGGGGGTCCAGCCATGGAGAAGAGTTTAGACACGAGGAGAAGATAAGGAACACACCCATTATCAAGAAATCACATTAGGATTCTCTTTTTAACATGTTCCTTAAAACACTAGTGCTTAGGAAATCTATTGGAGGCAGAAGCCGTCAATGGTAGCTTAGGGTTAGGGTTAGGGTTAGGGTGAGGGTTAGGGTACGGCTTAGGCTACGGGTTCGGGGAGGGGTTCGGGTAGGGCGTAGGGTATGGGTTAGGGTTAGGGTTAGGGCTAGTGTTAGGGTTAGGGCTCGGTTTAGGGTACAGGTTAGGATTAGGGTACGCGTTAGGGTTAGGGTAGGGGTTAGGGTTAGTGTACGCGTTAGGGTGAGGGTAGTTATTAAACCTAACCCACTCTCTAGATACCCCTTAGCACGTACAGGAATATTATTGGGGGTCCAGCCATGGAGAAGAGTTTAGACACTAGGCGAAGATAAGGAACACACCCATTATCACGAAATCACATTAGGATTCTCTTTTTAACATGTTCCTTAAAACACTAGTGCTTAGGAAATCTATTGGAGGCAGAAGCCGTCAAGGGTATCTTAGGGTTAGGGTTAGGGTTAGGGTGAGGGTTAGGGTACGGCTTAGGGTACGGGTTCGGGGAGGGTTTCGGGTAGGGCGTAGGGTATGGGTTAGGGTTAGGGTTAGGGTTAGTGTTAGGGTTAGGGCTCGGTTTAGGGTATGGGTTAGGTTTAGGGTACGCGTTAGGGTTAGGGTAGGGGTTAGGGTTAGGGTACGCGTTAGGGTGGGGGTAGTTATTAAACCTATCACACTCTCTAGATACCCCTTAGCACGTAAAGGAATATTATTTGGGGGTCCAGCCATGGAGAAGAGTTTAGACACTAGGAGAAGATAAGGAACACACCCATTATCACGAAATCACATTAGGATTCTCTTTTTAACCTGTTCCTTAAAACACTATTGCTTAGGAAATCTATTGGAGGCAGAAGCCGTCAAGGGTAGCTTAGGGTTAGGGTTAGGGTTAGGGTGAGGGTTAGGGTACGGCTTAGGGTACGGGTTCGGGTAGGGGTTCGGGTAGGGCGTAGGGTATGTGTTAGGGTTAGGGTTAGGGTTAGTGTTAGGGTTAGGGCTCGGTTTAGGGTACGGGTTAGGATTAGGGTACGCGTTAGTGTTAGGGTAGGTGTTAGGGTTAGGGTACGCGATAGGGTGAGGGTAGTTATTAAACCTATCCCACTCTCTAGATACCCCTTAGCACGTAAAGGAATATTATTTGGGGGTCCAGCCATGGAGAAGAGTTTAGACACGAGGAGAAGATAAGGAACACACCCGTTATCAAGAAATAACATTAGGATTCTCTTTTAAACCTGTTCCTTAAATCACTAGTGCTTAGGAAATCTATTGGAGGAAGAAGCCGTCAAGGGTAGCTTAGGGTTAGGGTTAGGGTTAGGGTACGGCTTAGGGTACGGGTTCAGGGAGGGGTTCGGGTAGGGCGTAGGGTATGGTTTAGGGTTAGGGTTAGGGCTAGTGTTAGGGTTAGGGCTCGGTTTAGGGTACGGGTTAGGATTAGGGTACGCGTTAGTGTTAGGGTAGGGGTTAGGGTTAGGGTACGCTTTAGGGTGAGGGTAGTTATTAAACCTATCCCACTCTCTAGATACCCCTTAGCACGTAAAGGAATATTATTTGGGGGTCCAGCCATGTAGAAGGGTTTAGACCCTAGGAGAAGATAAGGAACACACCCATTATCATGAAATCACAATATGATTCTCTTTTTAAACTGTTCCTTAAAACACTAGTGGTTAGGAAATCTATTGGAGGCAGAAGCAGTCAAGGGTAGCTTAGGGTTAGGGTTAGGGTTAGGGTGAGGGTTAGGGTACGGCTTAGGGTACGGGTTCGGGGAGGGTTTCGGGTAGGGCGTAGGGTATGTGTTAGGGTTAGGGTTCGGGTTAGTGTTAGAGTTAGGGCTCGGTTTAGGGTACGGGTTAGGATTAGGGTACTCGTTAGGGTTAGGGTAGCGGTTAGGGTTAGGGTACACGTTAGGGTGAGGGTAGTTATTAAACCTATCACACTCTCTAGATACCCCTTAGCACATAAAGGAATATTATTTGGGGGTCCAGCCATGGAGAAGAGTTTAGACACGAGGAGAAGATAAGGAACACACCCATTATCACGAAATCACATTAGGATTCTCTTTTTAACCTGTTCCTTAAAACAGTAGTGCTCAGGAAATCTATTGGAGGCAGAAGCAGTCAAGGGTAGATTAGGGTTAGGGTTAGGGTTAGGGTGAGGGTTAGGGTACGGCTTAGGTTACGGGTTTGGCGAGGGGTTCGGGTAGGGCGTAGGGTATGGTTTAGGGTTAGGGTTAGGGCTAGTGTTAGGGTTAGGGCTCGGTTTAGGGTACGGGTTAGGATTAGGGTACACGTTAGGGTTCGGGTAGGGGTTAGGGTTAGGGTACGCGTTAGGGTGAGGGTAGTTATTAAACCTATCCCACTCTCTAGATACCCCTTAGCACGTAAAGGAATATTATTTGGGGGTCCAGCCATGGAGAAGAGTTTAGACACGAGGAGAAGATAAGGAACACACCCATTATCAAGAAATCACATTAGGATTCTCTTTTTAACCTGTTCCTTAAAACACTAGTGCTTAGGAAATCTATTGGAGGCAGAAGCCGTCAAGGGTAGCTTAGGGTTAGGGTGAGGGTTAGGGTACGGTTTAGGGTACGGGTTCAGGGAGGGGTTCAGGTAGGGCGTAGGGTATGGGTTAGGGTTAGGGTTAGAGTTAGTGTTAGGGTTAGGGCTCGGTTTAGGGTACGGGTTAGGATTAGGGTACGGGCTAGGGTTAGGGTAGGGGTTAGGGTTAGGGTACGCGTTAGTGTGAGGGTTGTTATTAAACCTATCACACTCTCTAGATACCCCTTAGCACATAAAGGAATATTATTTGGGGGTCCAGCCATGGAGAAGAGTTTAGACACGAGGAGAAGATAAGGAACACACCCATTATCAAGAAATCACATTAGGATTCTCTTTTTAACATGTTCCTTAAAACACTAGTGCTTAGGAAATCTATTGGAGGCAGAAGCCGTCAATGGTAGCTTAGGGTTAGGGTTAGGGTTAGGGTGAGGGTTAGGGTACGGCTTAGGCTACGGGTTCGGGGAGGTGTTCGGGTAGGGCATAGGGTATGGGTTAGGGTTAGGGTTAGGGCTAGTGTTAGGGTTAGGGCTCGGTTTAGGGTACAGGTTAGGATTAGGGTACGCGTTAAGGTTAGGGTAGGGGTTAGGGTTAGTGTACGCGTTAGGGTGAGGGTAGTTATTAAACCTATCCCACTCTCTAGATACCCCTTAGCACGTAAAGGAATATTATTTGGGGGTCCAGCCATGGAGAAGAGTTTAGACACGAGGAGAAGATAAGGAACACACCCGTTATCAAGAAATAACATTAGGATTCTCTTTTAAACCTGTTCCTTAAATCACTAGTGCTTAGGAAATCTATTGGAGGAAGAAGCCGTCAAGGGTAGCTTAGGGTTAGGGTTAGGGTTAGGGTGAGGGTTAGGGTATGGCTTAGGGTACGGGTTCGGGGAGGGGTTCGGGTAGGGCGTAGGGTATGGGTTAGGGTTAGGGTTAGGGTTAGTGTTAGGGTTATGGCTCGGTTTAGGGTATGGGTTAGGTTTAGGGTACGAGTTAGGGTTAGGGTAGGGGTTAGGGTTAGGGTACGCGTTAGGGTGGGGGTAGTTATTAAACCTATCACACTCTCTAGATACCCCTTAGCACGTAAAGGTATATTATTTGGGGGTCCAGCCATGGAGAAGAGTTTAGACACTAGGAGAAGATAAGGAACACACCCATTATCACGAAATCACATTAGGATTCTCTTTTTAACCTGTTCCTTAAAACACTAGTGCTTAGGAAATCTATTGGAGGCAGAAGCCGTCAAGGGTAGCTTAGGGTTAGGGTGAGGGTTAGGGTACGGTTTAGGGTACGGGTTCAGGGAGGGGTTCGGGTAGGGCGTAGGGTATGGGTTAGGGTTAGGGTTAGAGTTAGTGTTAGGGTTAGGGCTCGGTTTAGGGTACGGGTTAGGATTAGGGTACGGGCTAGGGTTAGGGTAGGGGTTAGGGTTAGGGTACGCGTTAGTGTGAGGGTTGTTATTAAACCTATCACACTCTCTAGATACCCCTTAGCACATAAAGGAATATTATTTGGGGGTCCAGCCATGGAGAAGAGTTTAGACACGAGGAGAAGATAAGGAACACACCCATTATCAAGAAATCACATTAGGATTCTCTTTTTAACATGTTCCTTAAAACACTAGTGCTTAGGAAATCTATTGGAGGCAGAAGCCGTCAATGGTAGCTTAGGGTTAGGGTTAGGGTTAGGGTGAGGGTTAGGGTACGGCTTAGGCTACGGGTTCGGGGAGGGGTTCGGGTAGGGCGTAGGGTATGGGTTAGGGTTAGGGTTAGGGCTAGTGTTAGGTTTAGGGCTCGGTTTAGGGTACGGGTTAGGATTAGGCTACGCGTTAGGGTTAGGGTAGGGGTTAGGGTTAGTGTACGCGTTAGGGTGAGGGTAGTTATTAAACCTATCCCACTCTCTAGATACCCCTTAGCACGTAAAGGAATATTATTGGGGGTCCAGCCATGGAGAAGAGTTTAGACACTAGGAGAAGATAAGGAACACACCCATTATCACGAAATCACATTAGGATTCTCTTTTTAACCTGTTCCTTAAAACACTAGTGCTTAGGAAATCTATTGGAGGCAGAAGCAGTCAAGGGTAGCTTAGGGTTAGGGTTAGGGTTAGGGTGAGGGTTAGGGTATGGCTTAGGGTACGGGTTCGGGGAGGGGTTCGGGTAGGGCGTAGGGTATGGGTTAGGGTTAGGGTTAGGGTTAGTGTTAGGGTTAGGGCTCGGTTTAGGTTACGGTTTAGGATTAGGGTACGCGTTAGGGTTAGGGCAGGGGTTAGGGTTAGGATACGCGTTAGGGTGGGGGTAGTTATTAAACCTATCACACTCTCTAGATACCCCTTAGCACGTAAAGGAATATTATTTGGGGGTCCAGCCATGGAGAAGACTTTAGACACGAGGAGAAGATAAGGAACACACCCATTATCAAGAAATCACTTTAGGATTCTCTTTTTAACCTGTTCCTTAAAACACTAGTGCTTAGGAAATCTATTGGAGGCAGAAGCAGTCAAGGGTAGCTTAGGGTTAGGGTTAGGTTTAGGGTGAGGGTTAGGGTACGGTTTAGGGTACGGGTTCAGGGAGGGGTTCGGGTAGGGCGTAGGGTATGGGTTAGGGTTAGGGTTATAATTAGTGTTAGGGTTAGGGCTCGGTTTAGGGTACGGTTTAGGATTAGGGTTCGCGTTAGGGTTAGGGCAGGGGTTAGGGTTAGGATACGCGTTAGGGTGGGGGTAGTTATTAAACCTATCACACTCTCTAGATACCCCTTAGCACGTAAAGGAATATTATTTGGGGGTCCAGCCATGGAGAAGAGTTTAGACACGAGGAGAAGATAAGGAACACACCCATTATCAAGAAATCACATTAGGATTCTCTTTTTAACCTGTTCCTTAAAACACTAGTGCTTAGGAAATCTATTGGAGGCAGAAGCAGTCAAGGGTAGCTTAGGGTTAGGGTTAGGGTTAGGGTTAGGGTGAGGTTTAGGGTACGGCTTAGGGTACGGGTTTGGGGAGGGGTTCGGGTAGGGCGTAGGGTATGGGTTAGGGTTAGGGTTAGGGCTAGTGTTAGGGTTAGGGCTCGGTTTAGTGTACGGGTTAGGATTAGGGTACGCGTTAGGGTTAGGGTAGGGGTTAGGGTTAGGGTACGCGTTAGGGTGAGGGTAGTCATTAAACCTATCCCACTCTCTAGATACCCCTTAGCACGTAAAGGAATATTATTTGGGGGTCCAGCCATGGAGAAGAGTTTAGACACGAGGAGAAGATAAGGAACACACCCATTATCAAGAAATTACATTAGGATTCTCTTTTTAATCTGTTCCTTAAAACACTAGTGCTTAGGAAATCTATTGGAGGCAGAAGCAGTCAAGGGTAGCTTAGGGTTAGGGTTAGGGTTAGGGTGAGGGTTAGGGTATGGCTTAGGGTACGGGTTCGGGGAGGGGTTCGGGTAGGGCGTAGGGTATGGGTTAGAGTTAGGGTTAGGGTTAGTGTTAGGGTTAGGGCTCGGTTTAGGTTACGGGTTAGGATTAGGGTACGCGTTAGTGTTAGGGTAGGGGTTAGGGTTAGGGTACGCTTTAGGGTGCGGGTAGTTATTAAACCTATCCCACTCTCTAGATACCCCTTAGCACGTAAAGGAATATTATTTGGGGGTCCAGTCATGGAGATGGGTTTAGACACTAGGAGAAGATAAGGAAGACACCCATTATCAAGAAATCACATTAGGATTCTCTTTTTAACCTGTTCCTTAAAACACTAGTGCTTAGGAAATCTATTGGAGGCAGAAGCAGTCAAGGGTAGCTTAGGGTTAGGGTTAGGGTTAGGGTGAGGGTTAGGGTATGGCTTAGGGTACGGGTTCGGGGAGGGGTTCGGGTAGGGCGTAGGCTATGGGTTAGGGTTAGGGTTAGGGTTAGTGTTAGGGTTAGGGCTCGGTTTAGGGTACGGGTTAGGATTAGTGTATGCGTTAGGTTTAGGGTAGGGGTTAGGGTTAGGGTACGCGTTAGGGTGAGGGTAGTTATTAAACCTATCCCACTCTCTAGATACCCCTTAGCACGTAAAGGAATATTATTTGGGGGTCCAGCCATGGAGAAGAGTTTAGACACGAGGAGAAGATAAGGAACACACCCATTATCAAGAAATCACATTAGGATTCTCTTTTTAACATGTTCCTTAAAACACTAGTGCTTAGGAAATCTATTGGAGGCAGAAGCCGTCAAGGGTAGCTTAGGGTTAGGGTTAGGGTTAGGGTGAGGGTTAGGGTACGGCTTAGGGTACGGGTTCGGGAAGGGGTTCGGGTAGGGCGTAGGGTATGTGTTAGGGTTAGGGTTAGGGCTAGTGTTAGGGTTAGGGCTCTGTTTAGGGTACAGGTTAGGATTAGGGTACGCGTTAGGGTTAGGGTAGGGGTTAGGGTTAGTGTACGCATTCGGGTGAGGGTAGTTATTAAACCTATCCCACTCTCTAGATACCCCTTAGCACGTACAGGAATATTATTGGGGGTCCAGCCATGGAGAAGAGTTTAGACACTAGGAGAAGATAAGGAACACACCCATTATCACGAAATCACATTAGGATTCTCTTTTTAACCTGTTCCTTAAAACACTAGTGCTTAGGCAATCTATTGGAGGCAGAAGCAGTCAAGGGTAGCTTAGGGTTAGGGTTAGGGTTAGGGTGAGTGTTAGGGTATGGCTTAGAGTACGGGTTCGGGGAGGGGTTCGGGTAGGGCGTAGGGTATGGGTTAGGGTTAGGGTTAGGGTTAGTGTTAGGGTTAGGGCTCGGTTTAGGGTACAGGTTAGGATTAGGGTACGCGTTAAGGTTAGGGTAGGGGTTAGGGTTAGTGTACGCGTTAGGGTGAGGGTAGTTATTAAACCTATCCCACTCTCTAGATACCCCTTAGCACGTAAAGGAATATTATTTGGGGGTCCAGCCATGGAGAAGAGTTTAGACACGAGGAGAAGATAAGGAACACACCCGTTATCAAGAAATAACATTAGGATTCTCTTTTAAACCTGTTCCTTAAATCACTAGTGCTTAGGAAATCTATTGGAGGAAGAAGCCGTCAAGGGTAGCTTAGGGTTAGGGTTAGGGTTAGGGTGAGGGTTAGGGTATGGCTTAGGGTACGGGTTCGGGGAGGGGTTCGGGTAGGGCGTAGGGTATGGGTTAGGGTTAGGGTTAGGGTTAGTGTTAGGGTTAGGGCTCGGTTTAGGGTATGGGTTAGGTTTAGGGTACGCGTTAGGGTTAGGGTAGGGGTTAGGGTTAGGGTACGCGTTAGGGTGGGGGTAGTTATTAAACCTATCACACTCTCTAGATACCCCTTAGCACGTAAAGGTATATTATTTGGGGGTCCAGCCATGGAGAAGAGTTTAGACACTAGGAGAAGATAAGGAACACACCCATTATCACGAAATCACATTAGGATTCTCTTTTTAACCTGTTCCTTAAAACACTAGTGCTTAGGAAATCTATTGGAGGCAGAAGCCGTCAAGGGTAGCTTAGGGTTAGGGTGAGGGTTAGGGTACGGCTTAGGGTACGGGTTCAGGGAGGGGTTCGGGTAGGGCGTAGGGTATGGGTTAGGGTTAGGGTTAGGGCTAGTGTTAGGTTTAGGGCTCGGTTTAGGGTACGGGTTAGGATTAGGCTACGCGTTAGGGTTAGGGTAGGGGTTAGGGTTAGTGTACGCGTTAGGGTGAGGGTAGTTATTAAACCTATCCCACTCTCTAGATACCCCTTAGCACGTAAAGGAATATTATTGGGGGTCCAGCCATGGAGAAGAGTTTAGACACTAGGAGAAGATAAGGAACACACCCATTATCACGAAATCACATTAGGATTCTCTTTTTAACCTGTTCCTTAAAACACTAGTGCTTAGGAAATCTATTGGAGGCAGAAGCAGTCAAGGGTAGCTTAGGGTTAGGGTTAGGGTTAGGGTGAGGGTTAGGGTATGGCTTAGGGTACGGGTTCGGGGAGGGGTTCGGGTAGGGCGTAGGGTATGGGTTAGGGTTAGGGTTAGGGTTAGTGTTAGGGTTAGGGCTCGGTTTAGGTTACGGTTTAGGATTAGGGTACGCGTTAGGGTTAGGGCAGGGGTTAGGGTTAGGATACGCGTTAGGGTGGGGGTAGTTATTAAACCTATCACACTCTCTAGATACCCCTTAGCACGTAAAGGAATATTATTTGGGGGTCCAGCCATGGAGAAGACTTTAGACACGAGGAGAAGATAAGGAACACACCCATTATCAAGAAATCACTTTAGGATTCTCTTTTTAACCTGTTCCTTAAAACACTAGTGCTTAGGAAATCTATTGGAGGCAGAAGCAGTCAAGGGTAGCTTAGGGTTAGGGTTAGGTTTAGGGTGAGGGTTAGGGTACGGTTTAGGGTACGGGTTCAGGGAGGGGTTCGGGTAGGGCGTAGGGTATGGGTTAGGATTAGGGTTATAATTAGTGTTAGGGTTAGGGCTCGGTTTAGGGTACGGTTTAGGATTAGGGTACGCGCTAGGGTTAGGGTAGGGGTTATGGTTAGGGTACGCGTTAGGGTGAGGGTAGTTATTAAACCTATCACACTCTCTAGATACCCCTTAGCACAAAAAGGAATATTATTGGGGGGTCCAGCCATGGAGAAGAGTTTAGACACGAGGAGAAGACAAGGAACACACCCATTATCAAGAAATCACATTAGGATTCTCTTTTTAACATGTTCCTTAAAACACTAGTGCTTAGGAAATCTATTGGAGGCAGAAGCCGTCAAGGGTAGCTTAGGGTTAGGGTTAGGGTTAGGGTGAGGGTTAGGGTACGGCTTAGGGTACGGGTTCGGGGAGGTGTTCGGGTAGGGCGTAGGGTATGGGTTAGGGTTAGGGTTAGGGCTAGTGTTAGGTTTAGGGCTCGGTTTAGGGTACGGGTTAGGATTAGGCTACGCGTTAGGGTTAGGGTAGGGGTTAGGGTTAGTGTACGCGTTAGGGTGAGGGTAGTTATTAAACCTATCCCACTCTCTAGATACCCCTTAGCACGTAAAGGAATATTATTGGGGTTCCAGCCATGGAGAAGAGTTTAGACACTAGGAGAAGATAAGGAACACACCCATTATCACGAAATCACGTTAGGATTCTCTTTTTAACCTGTTCCTTAAAACACTAGTGCTTAGGAAATCTATTGGAGGCAGAAGCAGTCAAGGGTAGCTTAGGGTTAGGGTTAGGGTTAGGGTGAGGGTTAGGGTATGGCTTAGGGTACGGGTTCGGGGAGGGGTTCGGGTAGGGCGTAGGGTATGGGTTAGGGTTAGGGTTAGGGTTAGTGTTAGGGTTAGGGCTTGGTTTAGGGTACGGTTTAGGATTAGGGTTCGCGTTAGGGTTAGGGCAGGGGTTAGGGTTAGGATACGCGTTAGGGTGGGGGTAGTTATTAAACCTATCACACTCTCTAGATACCCCTTAGCACGTAAAGGAATATTATTTGGGGGTCCAGCCATGGAGAAGAGTTTAGACACGAGGAGAAGATAAGGAACACACCCATTATCAAGAAATCACATTAGGATTCTCTTTTTAACCTGTTCCTTAAAACACTAGTGCTTAGGAAATCTATTGGAGGCAGAAGCAGTCAAGGGTAGCTTAGGGTTAGGGTTAGGGTTAGGGTTAGGGTGAGGGTTAGGGTACGGCTTAGGGTACGGGTTTGGGGAGGGGTTCGGGTAGGGCGTAGGGTATGGGTTAGGGTTAGGGTTAGGGCTAGTGTTAGGGTTAGGGCTCGGTTTAGTGTACGGGTTAGGATTAGGGTACGCGTTAGGGTTAGGGTAGGGGTTAGGGTTAGGGTACGCGTTAGGTTGAGGGTAGTCATTAAACCTATCCCACTCTCTAGATACCCCTTAGCACGTAAAGGAATATTATTTGGGGGTCCAGCCATGGAGAAGAGTTTAGACACGAGGAGAAGATAAGGAACACACCCATTATCAAGAAATCACAATGTGATTCTCTTTTTAAAGTGTTCCTTAAAACACTAGTGCTTAGGAAATCTATTGGAGGCAGAAGCAGTCAAGGGTAGCTTAGGGTTAGGGTTAGGGTTAGGGTGAGGGTTAGGGTATGGCTTAGGGTACGGGTTCGGGGAGGGGTTCGGGTAGGGCGTAGGGTATGGGTTAGAGTTAGGGTTAGGGTTAGTGTTAGGGTTAGGGCTCGGTTTAGGTTACGGGTTAGGATTAGGGTACGCGTTAGTGTTAGGGTAGGGGTTAGGGTTAGGGTACGCTTTAGGGTGCGGGTAGTTATTAAACCTATCCCACTCTCTAGATACCCCTTAGCACGTAAAGGAATATTATTTGGGGGTCCAGTCATGGAGATGGGTTTAGACACTAGGAGAAGATAAGGAAGACACCCATTATCAAGAAATCACATTAGGATTCTCTTTTTAACCTGTTCCTTAAAACACTAGTGCTTAGGAAATCTATTGGAGGCAGAAGCAGTCAAGGGTAGCTTAGGGTTAGGGTTAGGGTTAGGGTGAGGGTTAGGGTATGGCTTAGGGTACGGGTTCGGGGAGGGGTTCGGGTAGGGCGTAGGCTATGGGTTAGGGTTAGGGTTAGGGTTAGTGTTAGGGTTAGGGCTCGGTTTAGTGTACGGGTTAGGATTAGTGTATGCGTTAGGTTTAGGGTAGGGGTTAGGGTTAGGGTACGCGTTAGGGTGAGGGTAGTTATTAAACCTATCCCACTCTCTAGATACCCCTTAGCACGTAAAGGAATATTATTTGGGGGTCCAGCCATGGAGAAGAGTTTAGACACGAGGAGAAGATAAGGAACACACCCATTATCAAGAAATCACATTAGGATTCTCTTTTTAACATGTTCCTTAAAACACTAGTGCTTAGGAAATCTATTGGAGGCAGAAGCCGTCAAGGGTAGCTTAGGGTTAGGGTTAGGGTTAGCGTGAGGGTTAGGGTACGGCTTAGGGTACGGGTTCGGGAAGGGGTTCGGGTAGGGCGTAGGGTATGTGTTAGGGTTAGGGTTAGGGCTAGTGTTAGGGTTAGGGCTCGGTTTAGGGTACAGGTTAGGATTAGGGTACGCGTTAGGGTTAGGGTAGGGGTTAGGGTTAGTGTACGCATTCGGGTGAGGGTAGTTATTAAACCTATCCCACTCTCTAGATACCCCTTAGCACGTACAGGAATATTATTGGGGGTCCAGCCATGGAGAAGAGTTTAGACACTAGGAGAAGATAAGGAACACACCCATTATCACGAAATCACATTAGGATTCTCTTTTTAACCTGTTCCTTAAAACACTAGTGCTTAGGCAATCTATTGGAGGCAGAAGCAGTCAAGGGTAGCTTAGGGTTAGGGTTAGGGTTAGGGTGAGGGTTAGGGTATGGCTTAGAGTACGGGTTCGGGGAGGGGTTCGGGTAGGGCGTAGGGTATGGGTTAGGGTTAGGGTTAGTGTTAGGGTTAGGGCTCGGTTTAGGGTATGGGTTAGGATTAGGGTACGCGTTAGGGTTAGGGTAGGGGTTAGGGTTAGGGTACGCGTTAGGGTGCGGGTAGTTATTAAACCTATCACACTCTCTAGATACCCCTTAGCACGTAAAGGAATATTATTTGGGGGTCCAGCCATGGAGAAGACTTTAGACACTAGGAGAAGATAAGGAACACACCCATTATCACGAAATCACATTAGGATTCTCTTTTTAACCTGTTCCTTAAAACACTATTGCTTAGGAAATCTATTGGAGGCAGAAGCCGTCAAGGGTAGCTTAGGGTTAGGATTAGGGTTAGGGTGAGGGTTAGGGTAAGGCTTAGGGTACGGGTTCGGTGCGGGGTTCGGGTAGGGCGTAGGGTATGGGTTAGGGTTAGGGTTAGGGTTAGTGTTAGGGTTAGGGCTCGGTTTAGGGTACGGGTTAGGATTAGGGTACGCGTTAGGGTTAGGTTAGGGGTTATGGTTAGGGTACGCGTTAGGGTGGGGGTAGTTATTAAACCTATCACACTCTCTAGATACCCCTTAGCACGTAAAGGACTATTATTTGGGGGTCCAGCCATGGAGAAGAGTTTAGACACGAGGAGAAGATAAGGAACACACCCATTATCAAGAAATCACAATGTGATTCTCTTTTTAAACTGTTCCTTAAAACACTAGTGCTTAGGAAATCTATTGGAGGCAGAAGCAGTCAAGGGTAGCTTAGGGTTAGGGTTAGGGTTAGGGTGAGGGTTAGGGTACGGCTTAGGGTACGGGTTCGGGGAGGGGTTCGGGTAGGGCGTAGGGTATGGGTTAGGGTTAGGGTTAGGGTTAGTGTTAGGGTTAGGGCTCGGTTTAGGGTACGGGTTAGGATTAGGGTACGCGTAAGTGTTAGGGTAGTGGTTAGGGTTAGGGTACGCTTTAGGGTGAGGGTAGTTATTAAACCTATCACACTCTCTAGATACCCCTTAGCACGTAAAGGAATATTATTTGGGGGTCCAGCCATGGAGAAGAATTTAGACACTAGGAGAAGATAAGGAACACACCCATTATCAAGAAATCACAATATGATTCTCTTTTTAAACTGTTCCTTAAAACACTAGTGCTTAGGAAATCTATTGGAGGCAGAAGCAGTCAAGGGTAGCTTAGGGTTAGGGTTAGGGTTAGGGTGAGGGTTAGGGTACGGCTTACGATACGGGTTCGGGGAGGGGTTCGGGTAGGGCGTAGGGTATGGGTTAGGGTTAGGATTAGGGCTAGTGTTAGGGTTAGGGCTCGGTTTAGGGTACGGGTTAGGATTAGGGTATGCGTTAGGGTTAGGGTAGGGGTTAGGGTTAGGATACGCGTTAGGGTGAGGGTAGTTATTAAACCTATCCCACTCTCTAGATACCCCTTAGCACGTAAAGGAATATTATTTGGGGGTCCAGCCATGGAGAAGAGTTTAGACACGAGGAGAAGATAAGGAACACACCCATTATCAAGAAATCACATTAGGATTCTCTTTTTAACCTGTTCCTTAAAACACTAGTGCTTAGGAAATCTATTGGAGGCAGAAGCCGTCAAGGGTAGCTTAGGGTTAGGGTTAGGGTTAGGGTGAGGGTTAGGGTACGGTTTAGGGTACGGGTTCAGGGAGGGGTTCGGGTAGGGCGTAGGGTATGGGTTAGGGTTAGGGTTAGAGTTAGTGTTAGGGTTAGGGCTCGGTTTAGGGTACGGGTTAGGATTAGGGTACGCGCTAGGGTTAGGGTAGGGGTTAGGGTTAGGGTACGCGTTAGGGTGAGGGTAGTTATTAAACCTATCACACTCTCTAGATACCCCTTAGCACATAAAGGAATATTATTTGGGGGTCCAGCCATGGAGAAGAGTTTAGACACGAGGAGAAGATAAGGAACACACCCATTATCAAGAAATCACATTAGGATTCTCTTTTTAACATGTTCCTTAAAACACTAGTGCTTAGGAAAT
>NW_026646102.1:0-79188 GCF_949987535.1 Balaenoptera acutorostrata | reverse complement strand
ACCCACCTCCTAGAGAAATGGAAATAAAAACAAAAATTAAAAAATGGGACTTAATGAAATTTAAAATCTTTTGCACAGCAAAGGAAAACATAAGCAAGATGAAAAGACAACCATCAGAATGGGAGAAAATATTTTCAAATGAAGCAAATGGCAAAGGATTAACCTCCAAAAAGCAGCTCCTGTAGCTCAATATCACAAAAGCAAACAACCCAATCCAAAAATGGGCAGAAGACCTAAACAGACATTTCTCCAAAGAAGATATACAGGTTGCCAACAAACACATGAAAGGATGTTGAACATCACTAATTATTAAGGAAATGCAAATCAAAACTACAATGAGGTATCACCTCACACCAGTCAGAATGGCCATCATCAAAAAATCTACCAACAATAAATGCTGGAGAGGCATTTATTGGAGGAAAGGGAACCCTCTTGCACTGTTGGTGGGAATGTAAATTGATATAGTCACTAGGGAGAACGGTATGGGGGTTCCTTAAAAACTAAAAATAGAACAACCGTACAACCCAGCAATCCCACTACTGGACATTTACCCTGAGAAAACCATAATTCAAAAAGAGTCATGTACCACAATGTTCATTGTAGCTCTATTTACAATAGCCAGGACATGGAAGCAACCTAAGTGTCCATCAACAGATAACTGGATAAAGAAGATGCGGCACATATATACAATGGAACATTATTCAGCCATAAAAGAAACGAAATTGAGTTATTTGTAGTGAGGTGGATGGATCTAGAGTCTGTCCTACAGAGTGAAGTAAGTCAGAAAGAGAAAAACAAATACCGTATGCTAACACATATATGGAATCTAAAAGAAAAAAAGATTATGAAGAACGTAGGGGCAGGAAAGGATTAAGGACACAGACGTAGAGAAAGGACTTGAGGACACGGGGAGGGGGAAGGGTAAGCTGGGACAAAGTGAGAGAGTGGTATGGACATATATACACTACCAAATGTAAAATTGATAGCTACTGGGAAGCAGCCACATAGCACAGGGAGATCAGCTCGGTGCTTTGTGACCACCTAAAGGGGTGGGATAAGGGAGTGAGAGGGAGGTGCAAGAGGGAGGGGATATGGTGTTATATGTATACGTATAGCTGATTCACTTTTTTATACAGCAGAAACTAACACACAATTGTAAAGCAATTATACTCCAATAAAGACGTAAAAGAAGAAAAAAGAAAGCCCAGAGATAAACCTACACACCTATGGTCCACTAATCTATGACAAAGGAGGCAAGGATATACAATGGAGAAAAGACAGTCTCTTCAAAAAGTGGTGCTGGGGAAAATGGACAGCTACATGTAAAAGAATGAAATTAGAACACTCCCTAACACCATACACAAAAAATAAACTCAAAATGGATTAGAGACCGAAATGTAAGACCGGACACTATAAAACTCTTAGAGGAAAACATAGGAAGAATACTCTTTGACAAAAATCACAACAAGATCTTTTTTGATCCACCTACTAGAGTAATGGAATAAAAAACAAAAATAAACAAATGGGAGCAAATGAAACCTAAAAGCTTTTGCAAAGCAAAGGAAACTACAAACAAGACGAATAGACAACCTCAGAATGGGAGAAAATATTTGCAAATGAATCAATGGACAAAGGATTAATCTCCAATATATATAAACAGCACATGCAGCTCAACAGTAAACAAACAAGCAACCCAATCCAAAAATGGGCAGATGTCGTAAATAGACATTTGTCCCGAGAAGACATACAGATGGCCAAGAAGCACATGAAAAGCTGCTCAACATCACTAATTATTAGAGAAATATAAACCAAAACTACAATGAGGTATCACCTCACACAAGTTAGAATGGGCATCATCAGAAAATCTACAAACAACAAATGCTGGAGAGGGTGTGGAGAAAAGGGAACCCTCTTACACTATTTGTGGGGATGTAAATTGATACAATCACTATGGAGAACAGTATGGAGGTTCCTTAAAAAACTAAAAATAGAATTACCATATGACCCAGCAATCCCACTACTGGGCATATACCCAGAGAAAACCATAATTCAAAAAGATATTCACACAATGTTCATTGCAGCACTATTTACAATAGCCAGGTCATGGAAGCAACCTAAATGCCCATAGACAGACGAATGGAAAAGATGTGGTACATATATAAAATGGAATATTACTCAGCCATAAAAAGGAATGAAATTAGGTCATTTGTAGAGATGTGGATAGATCTTGAGACTGTCATACAGAGTGAGGTAAGTCAGAAAGAGAAAAACAAATATCATATTTAAGCGCATACATGTGGAACCTAGAAAAATGGTACAGATGAACCGGTTTGCAAGGCAGAAATAGAGTCACAGATGTAGAGAACAAATGTATGGACACCAAGGGGGGAAAGTGGCAGGGTGGTGGTGGTGGGATGAATTGCGAGCCTGGGATTGACATATATACACTTATATGTATAAAATAGATAACCAGTAAGAACCTGCTGTATAAAAAAATGAATAAAATTAAAAAATTAAAACATAAATAATATTTTAAAAAAATAAAACAGAAAAAAAGTTCTTTCCTTCCCATAGACGTATTTATATGAATGAATTATTTCCATGCTTATATCTATAAATACAAAAAGAGGAATAAAACCTACCTTGAACCAAAAAAGAAAAAAAAAAAAAACAGAACCCACTGGTCATACAGAGGAAAACCCTATCAGGGCACTTGCTCCAGTGGTAAACAATTCTGAAGTTGGTCAGAGGTGGGGAATCGTCTCCCATGCAGCCAGCAGCCCGCCCCGCAAGGAGCGTCCTCATTGCAAAGCTGGGGGACCGTGAGGAGGCGTCTCTGAATAAACGTGAGCTGAGCCCCAGGCCAGCTGCTGCTGAACTTTTCCCACCCTTCCCAGGTAAAACACCTGAATGTGTGCAAAGACTTTAAAGCCTAGAGGAAGGGGCTTGGAGTCACACCAGCGACAGCACGCAGGACAACTTGGTGCCTGCAGGTCAGCCAGGATGGTCCTGGCCCCAGGCGCTCTTCTGGAAGCTTTCCATTTCTCTGCCTGAGGTACCCCTCCTGTCCCGGCCCCCACTGCTATTTTCCTTCCTCACCTCTGCCCGGGTAGAAATTCCAGCAGCAGGTGTGGGTGACACATCCCCTTCTTTAGCAGGTGGCAGCCCGGCAACTCCTGCAGAAAGTCCAGCAGAGCCCCACTCACACGGGGCCACTCATAGAGCCGTGGGCGCTACTCCCTCCCACCAGCACAACCCCGAGACTGCTGACGGGGCAGAGAATATGGCGTCAGGCATAGCTGCAGAGGCTTTTGCTGCCTGGAGGGGTGTTTATATTGACCTCAACCCAGGCACACCTGGGAAGGGCTGGCCGGCAGGGTCAGGCTGCCCAGGTCAGCCAATCTTCGCCCCTCAGGGTCTCAGAGTTGCAGAAAATGGGCTTTGCTGCACTGGCCAGGTCCAAGGAACAGATGTAGGGTCTCGAGAGTCAGGATAGACAAGGGGCGGCAGCCCTGGCTTGTTTTCTAATCATTTTATCTGGTCCATGAGTGGGAGACAACTTCAAGAAGACCCTCTCCTAATGAGAGGAACCCAGGAGTCAGGGAGAGGAGGGGTGGTGGATGGAGACAGAGGCCTGGTGCCCCGGCTGCAGTGGAAGCCCCTGGAAGACCAGGCGGAGGGAGGCCACACAGAGAGAAGCCTAGGGTCACAGACCTGTCGGAGCTGATGTTTGTTAGTTCAAGCCCTGCTCTGAGGTGCTCTGTGTCAGCTCTGAGCGACAGGTGTGCTGGGTATGCTCTGCAATGAGGGCTATGTGCACGGTTCCTGTGTGCCCAGCCCTGCCGGGGTACCTGTCCAGGTGAGCTCCATATCCAGGGAGGGGCCTGCCCACGAGAGCCCCGTGAGCTGCTGGGTACCTGCCCAGGTGAGCTCCATATCCTGGGAGGGGCCTGATCACGAGAGCCCCGTGGGCTGCTGGGTACCTGCCCAGGTGAGCTCCATATCCTGGCAGGGGCCTGCCCACGAGAGCCCCGTGGGCTGCTGGGTACCTGCCCAGGTGAGCTCCATATCCTGGGAGGGGCCTGCCCACGAGAGCCCCGTGGGCTGCTGGGTACCTGCCCAGGTGAGCTCCATATCCTGGGAGGGGCCTGCCCACGAGAGCCCCGTGGGCTGCTGGGTACCTGCCCAGGTGAGCTCCATATCCTGGGAGGGGCCTGCCCACGAGAGCCCCGTGGGCTGCTGGGTACCTGCCCAGGTGAGCTCCATATCCTGGGAGGGGCCTGCCCACGAGAGCCCCGTGGGCTGCTGGGTACCTGCCCAGGTGAGCTCCATATCCTGGGAGGGGCCTGACAATGAGAGCCCCGTGGGCTGCTGGGTACCTGCACAGGTGAGCTCCATATCCTGGGAGGGGCCTGACAATGAGAGCCCCGTGGGCTGCTGGGTACCTGCACAGGTGAGCACCATATCTTGGGAGGGGCCTGACCATGAGAGCCCCGTGGGCTGCTGGGGACCTGGTAAAGGACGCCAGGACAGTCAGTGAAGCCACAGAGGATATACATCCAGTAATTCCTAATTCCTATACCCTGCTGGTCATTCTACCATCCACCAAGACATGGTATTCTGTATTAGACTTCAATGATGCCTTCTTCTGTATTCCATTAGTCCCAGAGTCACAAGAAATTTTGGCTATGAGTGGCAGGACTCAACGTACAACAAAAATAATACTGCTGGGCCGTCCTGCCCCAGGGGTTCAAAAATTCCCACACCATCTTTGGGGAAATGTTAGCTAAAGCCCTAAAAGATCTACCTCGGGAGAAGGGAACCCTCCTTCAATGTGCAGACGACATTCTGATCGCCAGCCCTACTAAGGAGGCCTCTGGACTACCTAGCCAATAAAAGATAGAAGGTGTCCAAGAAAAAGGCTCAAATATCACAGACTAAGGTGACCTGCCTGGGCTTCATTCTCACAGAAGATCGGAGAAGCCCATCCCAGGAAAGGGAAGAAGCCATTTGCAGCCTCACCCGTCCTAAAACTAGAAGACAGCTTAGGGGTTCCTGGGGAGACCGGGGTTTGCTGCATCTGGATCCCTAACTACAGTCTAATAACTGGGCCTCTATATGAAACACTGAAAGGAAAAGATGATGATCCTTTTGAATAGAATCCAGAAGCGGCCTTTCAAGAAAGGAAAGAGCAGTCAATTCAGACCCTTGTCCTGGACCTCCCTAATTTAGCTAAACCCTTTGACCTTTACATTCCTGGTCGAAGGCGAATCACCCTTGGAGTATTAGTGCAAAAACTGGGACCACTTGAAATGGAACAACGCAAGAATGCCCTCCAGGCATTGGCCAGCCACCCCATCCGACCAGGATACTGGGGGTATCTAAAAACCTGGAAATGAGCAGCCCGCAAGGCCAGCTCCCTCCTAAGGGAAAAGGACGCCACTTGGTGTTCCTAACCACCCACCATGCCCTGAAGTTGCAGGGATCACTCCGTGGGCACAATGACCTCGAGTGAGGAGGCCCTCCAACTCCAACCTCCAGAGAGACAACCTGGGGCAACGGGCCCCCATGACGACTCGTGTGACCATCACTTGACCTGGAGCTTCTCTCAGAAAACCACAAGAGTGTGCCCCAAAAGAACAGACTATTGCTTGCAGGACTTACTGCACCCAGAGCGGAGCTAATAAACTTGGCAGGGGAACCGTAAATAACGCTGCCACCATAGAAAAGCCTACAGACACCACTGTGACGGCGACCAATGAGACCAGCTGGACTCCTGGCTACTTCAAAAGGCCGTTGACTGAGTGGCCGTCATGGTCCTGGATCACCACCGGCCCTGGACTGTCTGGGAGTTGAGCAGGCAGGGCTCTGACACCTGGTGTTGTTTGTATGTTAATTCAGTGGCCTAACTGAAGAAAGCGCAGACTACTGGTCAGAGCATCTAGGCTGGCAGAAACCGTCAGCCTAAGGGGGCCGAACCAATGTGGAACAGGGTAAAACCGGCCCCCCCAGCGTCCCTGCGCATATCTTTCCTGGACCCTGAAAGGTCATTAGAATCTATAAAGCTTCCAACGCTGGTGCTCAGGCAGACGAGCAGTGAGGGAGGAGGCCTGGGGACAATCAACCTCACCTGGAGGCTGCTGGGGAGAAGTCCTGCCCCTCCCCCCGGGTATGAGGACACCCAACTCAGCACTAAGCATTTACAGAAGAGGTGTCTGCACCCTCAGCGCCCCAAGAATGTGGAATGGGACAAGAGGCAGAGGAGGGGTTTGTCACTGGCAAAGCCCATTAAAAATTCCTGGGAGATAAAAATAGAATCTGGGCAATAAAATAAAGTCTAACCTTTTTTTCCTTTGTGCTTTTTCTAATTTCACTTGTTCCTAGGTTTCCACAGGCAGAGGTCCCACACCCGGCACTTCAGATCCGATTTCCTAGTGCAAGATGGCTGGGCCGACACCTCAGCTCTCCGGGCCCCGTGCAGACTCCGCCACATAGAGCCTGAGCTCCAGCCAACCCAGCCCTCGAGAGCTCCGCCCCGTCCCTCCTGCTGACACTGACGGGATCCCTACACAGCAGCCTGGCCCACAGCCCGCGGGGGAGCGCACGCTCTCACCTCTCCATTCTCTGATCAAAATATAAAGTTTTCCTTTGCTTCTGAGCCAAACTCAGTCTCGATCTGTTGGCTCCAATGACACTGGGCAGGGGGACCCTTGTTGGGGCCCACTCTGCAGGATCAGTAACAGAATTTGAGAACATTGTAACTTCAAAGAATAGATGCGTGAGCCAAACTGTTATTAACAAAGAGCAGTGTATAAGGCTCGTGTAAAATAAGATGTTTCTAACACTTCCATTTGATATTTCCATCACTTTATTATAAGCAAGTTCAGTGGAGGGGTTTGTCGTATTTGTCAGGCCAACATTAGAGAAATGCAGTGATTTCTTTCCAAGGATGTGGATCTACTAATCTTGGCTGAAGGTTCAATCTTGTTTTGAATGATTTTCCATTGAAAATGATACCTCTCTTTCAGCTCCTGGATTTCTGCGAAGTATAAAATCTTATATAGTTTATTACCAAAGGGTAAAGGTGGGAGGAGGGATAAATTAACAGTTTCGGATTAACATATACACACTTCTATGTATAAAATATATCATCAACAAGGAACTACTGTATAGCACAGGGAACTATACTCAATATTTTGTAATAACCCCTAAGGGGAAATAATCTGAAAAAAATAGATATCTATATCGACATCATGTATCAACTACAGATAAAAAGGAACCTAAAGGAGGCCGATGGCGAGCGTTTCTGACACTGAAGACTTCACTCACCTAAATTTCGGACTCTGCTTACGGCCCAAGTCCCTTAATGAACATACATGTACCAGTGGCTTAAAAATTCGCCAGATTGGGGTTTGGGGAGACACTGATTTGGAAAAATCCCTGGTGTTCTCCTTACATACATGGGAACTTTCCTACAGCTAAAACATGCCTGTGATACCCAGAAGATGGTACACGGTTGGATCAGGAAGATTTTGGAAAAGGCACCTCATCTCTTAATCTCACGGTGGTCGAGTTCACCCCACCAGCCTCTTTCCTAACAATCTCCCCACTTGAGGATGTCAGCACCTTCAATGTCCTGTTACACAGAGTTGGCAACTTGTCCACAGGATGAAGGGGAAGGAGGAGAAACAATGAGAGACAAGCCCTAGATGTTCGGACAGGCAAATGTCACTCTAATTTCCAATCAGGAAGAAGAATTAAGCAAAGGCTTAGCCTGCCGCCCGAAACCACAGTAGGGGCAGAAGCACACCACCAGTTTTGCGGCCAGCTCCCAAAAAAGCGAGTTGACAAATGAAGCTCAGGAAACTTCAATTCACAAATCTGCAGAATTATAAATTATGACTCTCCAAGCAAGCCGGAAATGCAAATCAGCAATACAAAGAAGTCTCACTTCCCATCGGTCAAAGGGGACCATGCTGAAAAAAGGGTAAAAACCAGAAATGCAGGACAGGCCATGGAGAAAAGGGAGACTTGTTAGGCTGATGGGGGGGAAGCAAACTGTCAACGGCCACTCTGTAGAAGTGTATGGTGTTTCCTAAAACATCTAAAAATCACAGCTAGAGAGCATAGGGCACTTCCACTCATGGGCGTATAAACTGGGAAATCTAAAATTCAACAAAACACGGGCACCCCGAAGTTTAGGGCTGCTCTGTTTACAAGAAACTCCAATTCGGTACACCTTAAATATCCCAGGTGAGAGAAAAATGGATAAAGAAGTTGTGGTACTTATGTACAATGGAATATCACTCAGCCATGTAATAAATGTTATAAGGCTAGTAGCAGCATGCTGATTGGATTTACGTACGACGTTTAGAAATGAAATAAGTCACACAGAAAAAGACACTTATTATAAGATATCACTTATAGAGGGAATGTAAACATCGCTACAAAGGACCTGTACTACAAAACAGAATAGAGCCACACATTTAGAGAACACACCATGGCTGCTTAACGGAAAGGTGAGGTGGGGTGAGGCATAAAAGAAGGGTTTGAAATTACCACAGATAGCATTCCATAAACCACATATGTAACAGACAAGCCCTATTCCTTGCTCAGTGAACTGGACTCCAAACCCCCTATTCAACACACAAAAAATATATCTGACTAGTAAGAATCTTAAAACCTATGTATTGATATCTCTCTGTAAGTGAATCAAGTGGGTGTAAAACGGTATAAACACAGCAGTGAAAATCAGCTAAACCCCAATATAAAAATAAATTCCAAAAAAAAAAACAACAAAGATATTGAAAGAGAGAGAAATTCTTACAGAGATCGTTCTGGGGCTTTGAAACAACTTGGATTGAGCATATCTAGACCCACAGCTGGATTACACATAAGGCTGGAAACTGTTGGGGCTGAGAGGATTGGTGAGATTGGGTGAGCAAACGAAAACCCTTTAAAGTAATACTGCGTGGTACCCATTTCATTTGTTCCAAATCTCCAGGTTCAAGGGAATCATCCTACAGCGAAAACATGCATGGGAAACCCAGATGATGATACACCGTGTGATCTGGAAAGGTTTCTAAAATGCACCTCATTTCACATCTCCTGGTGCTCGGGTTCCCCCCATCCAGCAGCTTTACCAACAATCTCCCCACTTGGAGAATCAGCACCTTTAACCTATTGTTTCATACAGGTTGCAATTTGTCCTGAGGATGAACGGGATGAGGGGGAACCCATGAGAGACTAGCTCTAGGTGTTGGGACAGGCACAGGTCACTCTAATTTCCCATCAGGAAGAAGAATTAACGACAGGCTCATCCTGCCCCATGGAACCAGAATAGTGCCTGAAGCAATCCTGCGGTTTTGCAGCCAGCTCTCAAAAAAGCCATTTGAAAAATGTAGCTCAGGGACACTGGAATTCACAACCTTGCAGGGTTATAAATGATAACTCTCATCCAAAAATATACCAAGGGGAGGCAACGAACAGTATTTGAAAGCAAGGCAGAATTGCAGGAAACAGATTTCAGGAGGAAGATACGAATTGTCTTTAAAGCACATGAAAAGCGGGAAAACGTGGACAATGATGCACTTGGCCAAAAAGAGCGTATGCGTTTTTTCCTGAATATATTTAGGAAAAAACGCATACGCTCTTTTTGGCCAATCAAGCAACCCGGAAAGGAAAATCAGCACTACAAAGAAGTCTCACTTCCCATAGGTCAAAAGGGCCATCCTTAAAAAGTGTAAAAACCAGACATGCAGGCAGGACAGGCCAGGGAGAAAAGGGAGCCTTGTTAGGCTGATGGGCGGAATGACAAATGCCAATGGTAACTCGGGTATGGTGTTTCCTGAAACATCTAAAAAACACAGCTAGAGAGCATAGGGCTCTTCCACTCATAGGTGTATACAATGGGAAATCTGAAAATCAACAAGACACGGGCACCCCAAAGTTTAGGGCTGCTCTGTTTACAAGAACCTCCACTTCGGTACACCTTAAATATCCCAGAAAAGAGAAAAATGGATAAATAAGTTGTGGTACTTATGTACAATGGAATATCACTCAGCCATGAAATCAATGTCATAAGGCTAGTAGCAGCAGGCTGAGTGGATTTACGTACGACGATTCTAAGTGAAATAAGTCACACAGAAAAAGGCACTTATCATAAGATATCACTTATACAGTGAATGTAAAAATCGCTACACATGACCTGTACTACAAAACAGAGCAGAGTCACACATTTAGAAAACGAACTATGGGTACTTAACGGGAAACGTGAGGTGGCGTGAGACATAAAACAAGGGTTTGAAATTAGCACAGATAGCGTTCCATAAACCACATATATAACAGACAAGCCTTAATCTTTTCTAAGTGAACTGGACTCCACACCCCCTATTCAAGGCACAAGAATATATTTGACTAGTAAGAATCTTAAAACCTATGTATTGATACAGCTTTGTAAGTGAATCAAGTGGGTGTAAAGTGGCATAAACACAGCAGTGAAAATCAGCTAAACCCAGTTATAAAAAAAACCCAACAAAGACAGTGAAAGAGAGAGAAATTCGTACATAGTACGTTCAGGGGCAGTGAAGCAACCTGGAATGACCATATCAAGACCCACAGCTGGATTAGACATAAGGCTGGACACTCTTGGGGCCGAGAGGATTGGTGAGGTTGGGTGAGCAAACGCAGACCCTTTAAAGTAATACTGTGTTGTACCCATTCTATGGGTCCTAAAATCTCCAGGTTCAAAGGAATCTTCCTACAGCGAAAAAATGCATGGGAAACCCAGTGGATGGTTTACAGTGTGATTGGGAAAGGCTTCTGAAACGCACCTCATTTCTCATCTCCTGGTGCTCGGGTTCACCATTCCAGGCGCTTTAGTAACAAACTCCCCACTGGAGAATCAGCACCTTTAACTTCCTGTCTCGTACAGGTTGCAATTTGTCCTGAGGATGAATGCTAAGAGGGGGAACCCATGAAAGAGTAGCTCTACGTGTTGTGACAGGCACACATCACTCTAATTTCCCATCAGAAAGAAGAATTAACCACAGGCTCAGCCTGCCCCACAGAACAAGAATAGGGCCTAAAGCAATCCCGCAGTTTTGCGGCGAGCTCCCAAAAAAGCGAGTTGAAAAATGGAGCTCAGGGGCACTGCAATTCACTAACCTGCAGAGTTATAAATGATCACTCTCGTCAAAAAATATATTGAGGGGAGGCAATGAAGACGATTTGAAAGAAGGCAGAATTGCAGGAAACAGATTTCAGGAGGTAGATTCAAATCGCCTTTAAAGCACATGAAAAGCGGCAAAACAACGACAATGCTGCACTTGGCCAAAAAGGGCTAAGGCGTTTTTTCCTGAATATACTCAGGAAAAAACGGATACGCCCTTTTCAGCCAACCAAGCAAGCCGGAAAAGCAAATCAGCACTACAAAGATGTCACCCTTGCCATGGGTCAAAGGGGCCATCCTAGAAAAGTACAGAATCCATGAATGCAGGACAGGCCAGGGAGAAAAGGGAGCCTTGTTAGGCTGATGGGCGGGATGTAAATTGCCAACGGCCACTCTGGAGAAGTGTATGGTGTTTCCTAAAACATCTAAAAAACACAGCTTGAGAGCATAGGGCACTTCCACTCCTGGGCATATAAAATGGGAAAATTAACAATCAACAACACACGGGCACCCCACAATTTAGGGCTGCTCTGTTTACAAGAACCTCCACTTCAGTACACCTTAAATTCGCCACAATAGAGAAAAATGGATAAAGAAGTTGTGCTACTTATGTACAATGGAATAGCACTCAGCCATGAAATCAATGTCATACGGCTAGTAGCAGCATGATGAGTGGATTTAGGTACGATGATTCTAAGTGAAATAAGTCACACAGAAAAAGACACTTATCATAAGATATCACTTATAGAGGGAATGTAAAAACCGCTACACTTGAACTGAATTACAAAACAAAACAGAGGCACACGTTTAGAAAACACACAATGGCTGCTTAACGGGAAAGGAGAGGTGGGGTGATGCATAAAACATGGGTTTGAAATTAGCACAGATACCATTCCATAAACCCAATATGTAATACAAAAGACCTACTCCTTGCTCAGTGAACTGGACTCAACACCCCCTATTCACCGACCAAGAATATATCTGACTGGTAAGAATCTTAAAACCTATGTATTGATATCTCTCTGTAAGTGAGTCAAGTGGGTGTAAAGCGCCATAAACACAGCAGTGGAAAGCAGCTAAACCCCATTATAAAAATCAGTCACTTTTAAAATCCCGTGAAACAAATACAGTGAAAGAGAGAGAAATTCTTACCAAATTAGTTCAGGGGCTGTGATGCCACCTGGATTGATCATATCTAGACCCACAGCTGATTGAGACATAAGGGTGGACACTCAGGGGCTGAGAGGTTTGGTGAGATTGGGGGAGCAAACGCAGACCCTTTAAAGGTATACCCCGTGGTACCCATCCCATGTTTCCCAAATCTCCAGGTTCAAGGGCATCTTCCTACATCGAAAACATGCATGAGAAACCCAGAAGATGGTACACCGTGTGATCGGGAAAGGTTTCTAAAACGCACCTCATTTCTCATCTCCTTGTGCTCGGGTTCGCCATTCCAGCCTCTTTACTAGCAACCTGCCTCCTTGGAGAATCAGCACCTTTAACCTCCTGTTCCGTACAGGTGGCAATTTGTCCTGACGATGAACGGGAAGAGGGGGAACCAATGAGCGACTAGCTCTAGGTGTTGGGACAGGCACAGGCCACTCTATTTTCCCATCAGGAAGAAGAATTAACCACAGGCTCAGCCTGCCGCCCGGAACCAGAATAGGGCCTGAAGCAATCCTGCGCTTTTGCGGCCAGCTCCCAAGAAAGCGAGTTGAAAAATGGAGCTCAGGGGCACTGCAATTCACAAACCTGCAGAGTTGTAAATGATAACTCTCGTCCACAAATATATTGAGGGAAGGCAACGAAGAGGATTTGAAAGCAAGGCTCAATTGCAGGAAAAAGATTTCAGGAGGTAGATTCGAATCGCCTTCAAAGCACAAGAAAAGCGGCAAAACCACCAAAATGATGACCTTGGCCAAAAAGTGCGTATGCGTTTTTTTGCTGAATATATTCAGGAAAAAACGCATACGCCCTTTTTGGCCAACCAAGCAACCTGGAAAGGCAAATCAGCCCTACCAAGAAGTCTCGCTTCCCATCGGTCAAAAGGGCCATGCTGAATAAAGTGTCAAAACCAGAAATGCAAACAGGCCAAGGAGAAACGGGAGCCTTGCTACGCTGATGGGCGGGATGAAAATTGGCAACAGCCACTCTGGAGAAGTGTACGGTGTGTCCTGAAACATCTAAAAAACTCAGCTTAGAGAGCATAGGGCACTTCCACTCATGGGCGTATAAATTGGGAAAACTAAAAATCAGCAAGACACAGGCACACCAAAGTTTAGGGCTGCTCTGTTGACAAGAACCTCCACTTCTTTACACCTTAAACATTCCAGGAAAGAGAAAAATGGATAAAGAAGTTGTGGTCCTTATATACAATGGAATATCACTCAGCCATGAAATCAACGTCATAAGGCTAGTAGCAGCATGATGAGTGGATTTAGGTACGACGATTCTAAGTGAAATAAGTCACACAGAAAAAGACACTGATCATAAGATATCACTTATAGAGGGAATGTAAAAACCGCTACACTTGAACTGATTTACAAAACAGAACAGAGTCGCACGTTTAGAAAACACACTATGGCTGCTTAACGGGAAAGGAGAGGTGGGGTGATGCATAACACAAGGGTTTGAAATTAGCTCAGATACCGTTCCATAAACCCAATATGTAATAAACAAGACCTACTCCTTGCTCAGTGAACTGGACTCAACACCCCCTATTAACCGCCCAAGAATATAACTGACTAGTAAGAATCTTAAAACCTATGTATTGATATCTCTCTGGAAGTGAGTCAAGTGGGTTTAAAGCGGCATAAACACAGCAGTGAAAGGCAGCTAAACCCCATTATAAAAATCAATCACTTTTAAAAACCCGTGAAACAAAGACAGTGAAAGAAAGAGAAATTCTTACCAAATTCGTTCAGGGGCTGTGATGCCACCTGGATTGACCATATCTAGACCCATAGCTGATTGAGACATAAGGGTGGACACTCAGGGGCTGAGAGGTTTGGTGAGATTGGGGGAGCAAACGCAGACCCTTTAAAGGAATACTGCGTGGTACCCATCCCATGTTTCCCAAATCTCCAGGTTCTAGGGCATCTTCCTACATCGAAAACATGCATGAGAAACCCAGAAGATGGTACACCGTGTAATCGGGAAAGGTTTCTAAAACGCACCTCATTTCTCATCTCCTTGAGCTCGGGTTCGCCATTCCAGCCGCTTTACTAGCAATCTCCCTCCTTGGAGAATCAGCACCTTTAACCTCCTGTTCCGTACAGGTTGCAATTTGTCCTGAGGATGAACGGGAAGAGGGGGAACCAATGAGAGACTAGCTCTAGGTGTTGGGACAGGCACAGGCCACTCTATTTTCCCATCAGGAAGAAGAATTAACCACAGGCTCAGCCTGCCGCCCGGAATCAGAATAGGGCCTGAAGCAATCCTGCGCTTTTGCGGCCAGCTCCCAAGACAGCGAGGTGAAAAATGGAGCTCAGGGGCACTGCAATTCACAAACCTGCAGAGTTGTAAATGATAACTCTCATCCACAAATATATTGAGGGAAGGCAACGAAGAGGATTTGAAAGCAAGGCAGAATTGCAGGAAACAGATTTCAGGAGGTAGATTCGAATCGCCTTCAAAGCACAGGAAAAGCGGCAAAACCTCCAAAATGATGACCTTGGCCTAAAAGGGCGTATGCGTTTTTTTGCTGAATATATTCAGGAAAAAACGCATACGCCCTTTTTGGCCAACCAAGCAACCTGGAAAGGCAAATCAGCCCTAACAGGAAGTCTCGCTTCCCATCGGTCAAAAGGGCCATGCTGAATAAAGTGTCAAAAGCAGAAATGCAAGACAGGCCAAGGAGAAACGGGAGCCTTGCTACGCTGATGGGCGGGATGAAAATTGGCAACAGCCACTCTGAAGAAGTGTACGGTGTGTCCTGAAACATCTAAAAAACTCAGTTAAGAGAGCATAGGGCACTTCCACTGATGGGCGTATAAATTGGGAAAACGAAAAATCAGCAAGACACAGGCACACCAAACTTTAGGGCTGCTCTGTTGACAAGAACCTCCACTTCGTTACACCTTAAATATCCCAGGAAAGAGAAAAATGGATAAAGAAATTGTGGCCCTTATGTATAATGGAATATCACTCAGCCATGAAATCAACGTCATAAGGCTAGTAGCAGCATGAAGAGTGGATTTAGGTACGACGATTCTAAGTGAAATAAGTCACACAGAAAAAGACAGTGATCATAAGATATCACTTATAGAGGGAATGTAAAAACCGCTACACTTGAACTGAATTACAAAACAGAACAGAGGCACACGTTTAGAAAACACACAATGGCTGCTTAACGGGAAAGGAGAGGTGGGGTGATGCATAAAACAAGGGTTTGAAATTAGCACAGATACCGTTCCATAAACCCAATATGTAATAGACAAGACCTACTCCTTGCTCAGTGAACTGGACTCAACACCCCCTATTCACCGACCAAGAATATATCTGACTAGTAAGAATCTTAAAACCTATGTATTGATATCTCTCTGTAAGTGAGTCAAGTGGGTGTAAAGCGCCATAAACACAGCAGTGGAAAGCAGCTAAACCCCATTATAAAAATCAATCACTTTTAAAATCCCGTGAAACAAATACAGTGAAAGAGAGAGAAATTCTTACCAAATTCGTTCAGGGGCTATGATGCCACCTGGATTGACCATATCTAGACCCACAGCTGATTGAGACATAAGGGTGGACACTCAGGGGCTGAGAGGTTTGGTGAGGTTGGCGGGGCAAACGCAGACCCTTTAAAGTACTACTGCGTGGTACCCATCCCATGGGTCCCAAATCTCCAGGTTCAAGGGCATCTTTCTACATCGAAAGCATGTATCAGAAACCCAGAAGATGGTACACCGTGTAATCGGGAAAGGTTTCTAAAACGCACCTCATTTCTCATCTCCTTGTGCTCGGGTTCGCCATTCCAGCCGCTTTACTAGCAATCTCCCTCCTTGGAGAATCAGCACCTTTAACCTCCTGTTCCGTACAGTTTGCAATTTGTCCTGAGGATGAACGGGAAGAGGGGGAATCAATGAGAGACTAGCTCTAGGTGTTGGGACAGGCACAGGTCACACTATTTTCCCATCAAGAAGAAGAATTAACCACAGGTTCAACCTGCCGCCCGGAACCAGAATAGGGCCTGAAGCAATCCTGCGCTTTTGCGGCCAGCTCCCAAGAAAGCGAGTTGAAAAATGGAGCTCACGGGCCCTGCAATTCACAAACCTGCAGAGTTATAAATGATAACTCTCGTCGACAAATATATTGAGGGAAGGCAACGAAGAGGATTTGAAAGCAACGCAGAATTGCAGGAAACAGATTTCAGGAGGTAGATTCGAATCGCCTTCAAAGCACAGGAAAAGCGGCAAAACCTCCACAATGATGCCCTTGGCCTAAAAGGGCGTATGCGTTTTTTCCTGAATATATTCAGGAAAAAACGCATACGCCCTTTTTGGCCAACCAAGCAACCGGGAAAGGCAAATCAGCGCTACAAAGAAGTCTCGCTTCCCATCGGTCAAAAGGGCCATGCTGAATAAAGTGTCAAAACCAGAAATGCAGGACAGCCCAAGGAGAAACGGGAGCCTTGCTACGCTGATGGGCGGGATGTAAATTGCCAACAGCCACTTTGGAGAAGTGTACGGTGTGTCCTGAAACATCTAAAAAACTAAGTTTAGAGAGCACAAGGCACTTCCACTCATGGGCGTATAAATTGGGAAAACTAAAAATCAGCAAGACACAGGCATCCCAAAGTTTAGTGCTGCTCTGTTGACAAGAACCTCCACTCCCTTACACCTTAAATATCCCAGGAAAGAGAAAAACGGATAAAGAAGTTGTGGTCCTTACGTACAATGGAATATCACTCAGCCATGAAATCAACGTCATAAGGCTAGTAGCAGGATGATGAGTGGATTTAGCTACGACGATTCTAAGTGAAATAAGTCACACAGAAAGAGACACTTATCATAAGATATCACTTATAGAGGGAATGTAAAAACCGCTACACTTGAACTGAATTACAAAACAGAACAGAGTCACACGTTTAGAAAACACACTATGGCTGCTTAACGGGAAAGGAGAGGTGGGGTGATGCATAAAACAAGGGTTTCAAATTAGCTCAGATACCGTTCCATAAACCCAATATGTAATAGACAAGACCTACTCCTTGCTCAGTGAACTGGACTCAAAACCCCCTATTCACCGCCCAAGAATATAACTGACTAGTAAGAATCTTAAAACCAATGTATTGATATCTCTCTGGAAGTGAATCAAGTGGGTGTAAAGCGGCATAAACACAGCAGTGACAGGCAGCTAAACGCCATCATAAAAATCACATACTTTAAAAAAAACCCGTGAAACAAAGACAGTGAAAGAGAGAGAAATTCTTACCAAATTCGTTCAGGGACTGTGATGCCACCTGGATTGACCATATCTAGACCCACAGCTGATTGAGACATAAGGGTGGACACTCAGGGGCTGAGAGGTTTGGTGAGGTTGGGGGAGCAAACGCAGACCCTTTAAAGTACTACTGCGTGGTAATGGTCCCATGGGTCCCAAATCTCCAGGTTCAACGGCATCTTCCTACATCGAAAACATGCATGAGAAACCCAGAAGATGGTACACCGTGTGATCGGGAAAGGTTTCTAAAACGCACCTCATTTCTCATCTCCTTGTGCTCGGGTTCGCCATTCCAGCCGCTTTTCTAGCAATCACCGTCCTTGGAGAATCAGCACCTTTAACCTCCTGTTCTGTACAGTTTGCAATTTGTCCTGAGGATGAACGGGAAGAGGGGGAATCAATGAGAGACTAGCTCTAGGTGTTGGGACAGGCACAGGCCACTGTATTTTCCCATCAGGAAGAAGAATGAACCACAGGCTCAGCCTGCCTCCCGGAACCAGAATAGGGCCTGAAGCAATCCTGCACTTTTGCGGCCAGCTCCCAAGAAAGCGAGTTGTAAATTGGAGCTCAGGGGCACTGCAATTCACAAACCTGCAGAATTATAAATGATAACTCTCGGCCACAAATATATTGAGGGAAGGCAACGAAGAGGATTTGAAAGCAAGGCAGAATTGCAGGAAACAGATTTCAGGAGGTAGATTCGAATCGCCTTCAAAGCACAGGAAAAGCGGCAAAACCTCCACAATGATGCCCTTGGCCAAAAAGGGCGTATGCGTTTTTTCCTGAATATATTCAGGAAAAAACGCATACGCCCTTTTTGGCCAACCAAGCAACCTGGAAAGGCAAATCAGCGCTACAAAGAAGTCTCGCTTCCCATCGGTCAAAAGGGCCATGCTGAATAAAGTGTCAAAACCAGAAATGCAGGACAGGCCAAGGAGAAACGGGAGCCTTGCTATGCTGATGGGCGGGACGTAAATTGCCAACAGCCACTCTGGAGAAGTGTACGGTGTGTCCTGAAACATCTAAACAACTCAGTTTAGAGAGCATAGGGCACTTCCACTCATGGGCGTATAAATTGGGAAAACTAAAAATCAGCAAGACAGCGGCACCCCAAAGTTGAGGGCTGCTCTGTTGACAAGAACCTCCACTTCATTACACCTTAAATATCCCAGGAAAGAGAAAAATGGATAAAGAAGTTGTGGTCCTTATGTACAATGGAATATCACTCAGCCATGAAATCAACGTCATAAGGCTGGTAGCAGCATGATGAGTGGATTTAGCTACGACGATTCTAAGTGAAATAAGTCACACAGAAAAAGACACTGATCATAAGATATCACTTATAGAGGGAATGTAAAAACCGCTACACTTGAACTGAATTACAAAACAGAACAGAGTCACACGTTTAGAAAACACACAATGGCTGCTTAATGGGAAAGGAGAGGTGGGGTGATGCATAAAACAAGGGTTTGAAATTAGCACAGATACCGTTCCATAAACCCAATATGTAATAGACAAGACCTACTCCTTGCTCAGTGAACTGGACTCAACACCCCCTATTCACCGCCCAAGAATATATCTGACTAGTAAGAATCTTAAAACCTATGTATTGATATCTCTCTGTAAGTGAGTCAAGTGGGTGTAAAGCGCCATAAACACAGCAGTGAAAAGCAGCTAAACCCCATTATAAAAATCAATACCTTTTAAAAACCCGTGAAACAAAGACAGTGAAAGAGAGAGAAATTCTTACCAAATTCGTTCAGGGGCTGTGATGCCACCTGGTTTGACCATATCTAGACCCACAGCTGATTGAGACATAAGGGTGGACACTCAGGGGCTGAGAGGTTTGGTGAGGTTGGGGGAGCAAACGCAGACCCTTTAAAGGAATACTGCGTGGTACCCATCCCATGGGTCCCAAATCTCCAGGTTCAAGGGCATCTTCCTACATCGAAAACATGCATGAGAAACCCAGAAGATGGTACACCGTGTGATCGGGAAACGTTTCTAAAACGCTCCTCATTTCTCATCTCCTTGTGCTCGGGTTCGCCATTCCAGCCCCTTTACTAGCAATCTCCCTCCTTGGAGAATCAGCACCTTTAACCTCCTTTTCCGTACAGGTTGCAATTTGTCCTGAGGATGAACGGGAAGAGGGGGAACCAATGAGAGACTAGCTCTAGGTGTTGGGACAGGCACAGGTCACTCAATTTTCCCATCAGGAAGAAGAATTAACCACAGGCTCAGCCTGTGCCCGGAACCAGAATAGGGCCTGAAGCAATCCGGCGCTTTTGCGGCCAGCTCCCAAGAAAGCGAGTTGAACAATGGAGCTCAGGGGCCCTGCAATTCACAAACCTGAAGAGTTAAAAATGATAACTCTCGTCCACAAATATATTGAGGGAAGGCAACGAAGAGGATTTGAAAGCAAGGCAGAATTGCAGGAAACAGATTTCAGGAGGTAGATTCGAATCGCCTTCAAAGCACAGGAAAAGAGGCAAAACCTCCACAATGATGCCCTTGGCCAAAAAGGGCGTATGCGTTTTTTCCTGAATATATTCAGGAAAAAACGCATATGCCCTTTTTGGCCAACCAAGCAACCTGGAAAGGCAAATCAGCGCTACAAAGAAGTCTCGCTTCCCATCGGTCAAAAGGGCCATGCTGAATAAAGTGTCAAAACCAGAAATGCAGGACAGGCCAAGGAGAAACGGGAGACTTGCTACGCTGATGGGCGGGATGTAAATTGCCAACAGCCACTCTGGAGAAGTGTACGGTGTGTCCTGAAACATCTAAACAACTCAGTTTAGAGAGCATAGGACACTTCCACTCATGGGCGTATAAATTGGGAAAACTAAAAATCAGCAAGACAGCGGCACCCCAAAGTTGAGGGCTGCTCTGTTGACAAGAACCTCCACTTCGTTACACCTTAAACATTCCAGGAAAGAGAAAAATGGATAAAGAAGTTGTGGTCCTTATATTCAAAGGAATATCACTCAGCCATGAAATCAACGTCATAAGGCTAGTAGCAGCATGATGAGTGGATTTAGGTACGACGATTCTAAGTGAAATAAGTCACAGAGAAAAAGACACTGATCATAAGATATCACTTATAGAGGGAATGTAAAAACCGCTACACTTGAACTGAATTACAAAACAGAACAGAGTCACACGTTTAGAAAACACACTATGGCTGCTTAAAGGGAAAGGAGAGGTGGGGTGATGCATAAAACAAGGGTTTGAAATTAGCTCAGATACCGTTCCATAAACCCAATATGTAATAAACAAGACCTACTCCTTGCTCAGTGAACGGGAGTCAACACCCCCTATTCACCGCCCAAGAATATAACTGACTAGTAAGAATCTTAAAACCTATGTATTGATATCTCTCTGTAAGTGAGTCAAGTGGTTGTAAAGCGGCATAAACACAGCAGTGAAAGGCAGCGAAACCCCATTATAAAAATCAATCACTTTTAAAAACCCGTGAAACAAAGACAGTGAAAGAGAGAGAAATTCTTACCAAATTCGTTCAGGGGCTGTGATGCCACCTGGATTGACCATATCTAGACCCATAGCTGATTGGGACATAAGGGTGGACACTCAGGGGCTGAGAGGTTTGGTGAGATTGGGGGAGCAAACGCAGACCCTTTAAAGGAATACTCTGTGGTACCCATCCCATGGGTCCCAAATCTCCAGGTTCAAGGGCATCTTCCTACATCGAAAACATGCATGAGAAACCCAGAAGATGGTACACCGTGTGATCGGGAAAGGTTTCTAAAACGCACCTCATTTCTCATCTCCCTGTGCTCGGGTTCGCCATTCCAGCCGCTTTACTAGCAATCTCCCTCCTTAGAGAATCAGCACCTTTAACCTCCAGTTCCGTACAGGTTGCAATTTGTCCTGAGGATGAACGGGAAGAGGGGGAACCAATGAGAGACTAGCTCTAGGTGTTGGGACAGGCACAAGCCACTCTATTTTCCCATCAGGAAGAAGAATTAACCAAAGGCTCAACCTGCCGCCCGGAACCAGAATAGGGCCTGAAGCAATCCTGCGCTTTTGCGGCCAGCTCCCAAGAAAGCGAGTTGTAAAATGGAGCTCAGGGGCACTGCAATTCACAAACCTGCAGAGTTATAAATGATAACTCTCGGCCACAAATATATTGAGGGAAGGCAACGAAGAGGATTTGAAAGCAAGGCAGAATTGCAGGAAACAGATTTCAGGAGGTAGATTCGAATCGCCTTCAAAGCACAGGAAAAGCGGCAAAACCTCCACAATGATGCCCTTGGCCTAAAAGGGCGTATGCGTTTTTTCCTGAATATATTCAGGAAAAAACGCATACGCCCTTTTTGGCCAACCAAGCAACCGGGAAAGGCAAATCAGCGCTACAAAGAAGTCTCGCTTCCCATCGGTCAAAAGGGCCATGCTGAATAAAGTGTCAAAACCAGAAATGCAGGACAGCCCAAGGAGAAGCGGGAGCCTTGCTACGCTGATGGGCGGGATGTAAATTGCCAACAGCCACTTTGGAGAAGTGTACGGTGTGTCCTGAAACATCTAAAAAACTCAGTTTAGAGAGCACAGGGTACTTCCACTCATGGGCGTATAAATTGGGAAAACTAAAAATCAGCAAGACACAGGCATCCCAAAGTTTAGGGCTGCTGTGTTGACAAGAACCTCCACTCCCTTACACCTTAAATATCCCAGGAAAGAGAAAAACGGATAAAGAAGTTGTGGTCCTTATGTACAATGGAATATCACTCAGCCATGAAATCAACGTCATGAGGCTAGTAGCAGGATGATGAGTGGATTTAGCTACGACGATTCTAAGTGAAATAAGTCACACAGAAAGGGACACTTATCATAAGATATCACTTATAGAGGGAATGTAAAAACTGCTACACTTGAACTGAATTACAAAACAGAACAGAGTCACACGTTTAGAAAACACACTATGGCTGCTTAACGGGAAAGGAGAGGTGGGGTGATGCATAAAACAAGGGTTTCAAATTAGCTCAGATACCGTTCCATAAACCCAATATGTAATAGACAAGACCTACTCCTTGCTCAGTGAACTGGACTCAACACCCCCTATTCACCGCCCAAGAATATAACTGACTACTAAGAATCTTAAAACCTATGTATTGATATCTCTCTGAAAGTGAATCATGTGGGTGTAAAGCGGCATAAACACAGCAGTGAAAGGCAGCTAAACCCCATTATAAAAATCAAATACTTTAAAAAAACCCGTGAAACAAAGACAGTGAAAGAGAGAGAAATTCTTACCAAATTCGTTCAGGGACTGTGATTCCACCTGGATTGACCATATCTAGACCCACAGCTGATTGAGACATAAGGGTAGACACTCAGGGGCTGAGAGGTTTGGTGAGGTTGGGGGAGCAAACGCAGACCCGTTAAAGTACTACTGCGTGGTAATGATCCCATGGGTCCCAAATCTCCAGGTTCAAGGGCATCTTCCTACATCGAAAACATGCATGAGAATCCCAGAAGATGGTACACCGTGTGATCGGGAAAGGTTTCTAAAACGCTCCTCATTTCTCATCTCCTAGTGCTCGGGTTCGCCATTCCAGCCTCTTTACTAGCAATCTCCCTCCTTGGAGAATCAGCACCTTTAACCTCCTTTTCCGTACAGGTTGCAATTTGTCCTGAGGATGAACGGGAAGAGGGGGAACCAATGAGAGACTAGCTCTAGGTGTTGGGACAGGCACAGGCCACACACTTTTCCCGTCAGGAAGAAGAATTAACCACAGGCTCAACCTGCCGCCCGGAACCAGAATAGGGCCTGAAGCAATCCTGTGCTTTTGCGGCCAGCTCCCAAGAAAGCGAGTTGAAAAATGGAGCTGAGGGGCACTGTAATTCACAAACCTGCAGAGTTATAAATGATAACTCTCGTCCACAAATATATTGAGGGAAGGCAACGAAGAGGATTTGAAAGCAAGGCAGAATTGCAGGAAACAGATTTCAGGAGGTAGATTCGAATCGCATTCAAAGCACAGGAAAAGCGGCAAAACCTCCACAATGATGCCCTTGGCCTAAAAGGGCGTATGCGTTTTTTCCTGAATATATTCAGGAAAAAACGCATACGCCCTTTTTGGCCAACCAAGCAACCTGGAAAGGCAAATCAGCGCTACAAAGAAGTCTCGCTTCCCATCGGTCAAAAGGGCCATGCTGAATAAAGTGTCAAAACCAGAAATGCAGGACAGGCCAAGGAGAAACGGGAGCCTTGCTATGCTGATGGGCGGGACGTAAATTGCCAACAGCCACTCTGGAGAAGTGTACGGTGTGTCCTGAAACATCTAAACAACTCAGTTTAGAGAGCATAGGGCACTTCCACTCATGGGCGTATAAATTGGGAAAACTAAAAATCAGCAAGACAGCGGCACCCCAAAGTTGAGGGCTGCTCTGTTGACAAGAACCTCCACTTCATTACACCTTAAATATCCCAGGAAAGAGAAAAATGGATAAAGAAGTTGTGGTCCTTATGTACAATGGAATATCACTCAGCCATGAAATCAACGTCATAAGGCTGGTAGCAGCATGATGAGTGGATTTAGCTACGACGATTCTAAGTGAAATAGGTCACACAGAAAAAGACACTGATCCTAAGATATCACTTATAGAGGAAATGTAAAAACCGCTACACTTGAACTGAATTACAAAACAGAACAGAGTCACACGTTTAGAAAACACACTATGGCTGCTTAACGGGAAAGGAGAGGTGGGGTGATGCATAAAACAAGGGTTTGAAATTAGCTCAGATACCGTTCCATAAACCCAATATGTAATAGACAAGACCTACTCCTTGCTCAGTGAACTGGACTCAACACCCCCTATTCACCGCCCAAGAATATATCTGACTAGTAAGAATCTTAAAACCTATGTATTGATATCTCTCTGTAAGTGAGTCAAGTGGGTGTAAAGCGCCATAAACACAGCAGTGAAAAGAAGCTAAACCCCATTATAAAAATCAATCCCTTTTAAAAACCCGTGAAACAGAGACAGTGAAAGAGAGAGAAATTCTTACCAAATTCGTTCAGGGGCTGTGATGCCACCTGGTTTGACCATATCTAGACCCACAGCTGATTGAGACATAAGGGTGGACACTCAGGGGCTGAGAGGTTTGGTGAGGTTGGGGGAGCAAACGCAGACCCTTTAAAGTACTACTGCGTGGTAACCATCCCATGGGTCCCAAATCTCCAGGTTCAAGGGCATCTTCCTACATCGAAAACATGCATGAGAAACCCAGAAGATGGTACACCGTGTGATCGGGAAAGGTTTCCAAAACGCACCTCATTTCTCATCTCCTTGTGCTCGGGTTCGCCATTCCAGCCGCTTTACTAGCAATCTCCCTCCTTGGAGAATCAGCACCTTTAACCTCCTTTTCCGTACAGGTTGCAATTTGTCCTGAGGATGAACGGGAAGAGGGGGAACCAATGAGAGACTGGCTCTAGGTGTTGGGACAGGCACAGGTCACTCTATTTTCCCATCAGGAAGAAGAATTAACCACAGGCTCAGCCTGTGCCCGGAACCGGAATAGGTCCTGAAGCAATCCTGCGCTTTTGCGGCCAGCTCCCAAGAAAGCGAGTTGAAAAATGGAGCTCAGGGGCACTGCAATTCACAAACCTGAAGAGTTATAAATGATAACTCTCGTCCACAAATATATTGAGGGAAGGCAACGAAGAGGATATGAATGCAAGGCAGAATTGCAGGAAACAGATTTCAGGAGGTAGATTCGAATCGCCTTCAAAGCACAGGAAAAGAGGCAAAACCTCCACAATGATGCCCTTGGCCAAAAAGGGCGTATGCGTTTTTTCCTGAATATATTCAGGAAAAAACGCATACGCCCTTTTTGGCCAACTAAGCAACCTGGAAAGGCAAATCAGCGCTACAAAGAAGTCTCGCTTCCCATCGGTCAAAAGGGCCATGCTGAATAAAGTGTCAAAACCAGAAATGCAGGACAGGCCAAGGAGAAACGGGAGCCTTGCTACGCTGATGGGCGGGATGTAAATTGCCAACAGCCACTCTGGAGAAGTGTACGGTGTGTCCTGAAACATCTAAACAACTCAGTTTAGAGAGCATAGGACACTTCCACTCATGGGCGTATAAATTGGGAAAACTAAAAATCAGCAAGACACAGGCATCCCAATGTTTAGGGCTGCTCTGTTGACAAGAACCTCCACTTCGTGACACCTTAAATATCCCAGGAAAGAGGAAAATGGATAAAGAAGTTGTGGTCCTTATGTACAAAGGAATATCACTCAGCCATGAAATCAACGTCATAAGGCTAGTAGCAGCATGATGAGTGGATTTAGGTACGACGATTCTAAGTGAAATAAGTCACACAGAAAAAGACACTGATCCTAAGATATCACTTATAGAGGCAAAGTAAAAACCGCTACACTTAAACTGAATTACAAAACAGAACAGAGTCACACGTTTAGAAAACACACTATGGCTGCTTAATGGGAAAGGAGAGGTGGGGTGATGCATAAAACAAGGGTTTGAAATTAGCTCAGATACCGTTCCATAAACCCAATATGTAATAAACAAGACCTACTCTTTGCTCAGTGAACTGGACTCAACACCCCCTATTCACCGCCCAAGAATATAACTGACTAGTAAGAATCTTAAAACCTATGTATTGATATCTCTCTGTAAGTGAGTCAAGTGGGTGTAAAGCGGCATAAACACAGCAGTGAAAGGCAGCTAAACCCCATTATAAAAATCAATCACTTTTAAAAACCCGTGAAACAAAGACAGTGAAATAGACAGAAATTCTTACCAAATTCGTTCAGGGGCTGTGATGCCACCTGGATTGACCATATCTAGACCCATAGCTGATTGAGACATAAGGGTGGACACTCAGGGGCTGAGAGGTTTGGTGAGATTGGGGGAGCAAACGCAGACCCTTTAAAGGAATACTCCGTGGTACCCATCCCATGGGTCCCAAATCTCCAGGTTCAAGGGCATCTTCCTACATCGAAAAGATGCATGAGAAACCCAGAAGATGGTACACCGTGTGATCGGGAAAGGGTTCTAAAACGCACCTCATTTCTCATCTCCTTGGGCTCGGGTTCGCCCTTCCAGCCTCTTTACTAGCAATCTCCCTCCTTGGACAATCAGCACCTTTAACCTCCTGTTCCGTACAGGTGGCAATTTGTCCTGAGGATGAACGGGAAGAGGGGGAACCAATGAGAGACTAGCTCTAGGTGTTAGGACAGGCACAAGCCACTCTATTTTCCCATCAGGAAGAAGAATTAACCACAGGCTCAACCTGCCGCCCGGAACCAGAATAGGGCCTGAAGCAATCCTGCGCTTTTGCGGCCAGCTTCCAAGAAAGCGAGTTGTAAAATGGAGTTCAGGGGCACTGCAATTCACAAACCTGCAGAGTTATAAATGATAACTCTCGTCCACAAATATATTGAGGGAAGGCAACGAAGAGGATTTGAAAGCAAGGCAGAATTGCAGGAAACAGATTTCAGGAGGTAGATTCGAATCGCCTTCAAAGCACAGGAAAAGAGGGAAAACCTCCACAATGATGCGCTTGGCCAAAAAGGGCGTATGCGTTTTTTCCTGAATATATTCAGGAAAAAACGCATACGCCCTTTTTGGCCAACCAAGCAACCTGGAAAGGCAAATCAGCGCTACAAAGAAGTCTCGCTTCCCATCGGTCAAAAGGGCCATGCTGAATAAAGTGTCAAAACCAGAAATGCAGGACAGGCCATGGAGAAACGGGAGCCTTGCTACGCTGATGGGCGGGATGTAAATTGCCAACAGCCACTCTGGAGAAGTGTACGGTGTGTCCTGAAACATCTAAACAACTCAGTTTAGAGAGCATAGGGCACTTCCACTCATGGGCGTATAAATTGGGAAAACTAAAAATCAGCAAGACAGCGGCACCCCAAAGTTGAGGGCTGCTCTGTTGACAAGAACCTCCACTTCATTACACCTTAAATATCCCAGGAAAGAGAAAAATGGATAAAGAAGTTGTGGTCCTTATGTACAATGGAATATCACTCAGCCATGAAATCAACGTCATAAGGCTGGTAGCAGCATGATGAGTGGATTTAGCTACGACGATTCTAAGTGAAATAGGTCACACAGAAAAAGACACTGATCATAAGATATCACTTATAGAGGGAATGTAAAAACCGCTACACTTGAACTGAATTACAAAACAGAACAGAGTCACACGTTTAGAAAACACACAATGGCTGCTTAATGGGAAAGGAGAGGTGGGGTGATGCATAAAACAAGGGTTTGAAATTAGCACAGATACCGTTCCATAAACCCAATATGTAATAGACAAGACCTACTCCTTGCTCAGTGAACTGGACTCAACACCCCCTATTCACCGCCCAAGAATATATCTGACTAGTAAGAATCTTAAAACCTATGTATTGATATCTCTCTGTAAGTGAGTCAAGTGGGTGTAAAGCGCCATAAACACAGCAGTGAAAAGAAGCTAAACCCCATTATAAAAATCAATCCCTTTTAAAAACCCGTGAAACAGAGACAGTGAAAGAGAGAGAAATTCTTACCAAATTCGTTCAGGGGCTGTGATGCCACCTGGTTTGACCATATCTAGACCCACAGCTGATTGAGACATAAGGGTGGACACTCAGGGGCTGAGAGGTTTGGTGAGGTTGGGGGAGCAAACGCAGACCCTTTAAAGTACTACTGCGTGGTAACCATCCCATGGGTCCCAAATCTCCAGGTTCAAGGGCATCTTCCTACATCGAAAACATGCATGAGAAACCCAGAAGATGGTACACCGTGTGATCGGGAAAGGTTTCCAAAACGCACCTCATTTCTCATCTCCTTGTGCTCGGGTTCGCCATTCCAGCCGCTTTACTAGCAATCTCCCTCCTTGGAGAATCAGCACCTTTAACCTCCTTTTCCGTACAGGTTGCAATTTGTCCTGAGGATGAACGGGAAGAGGGGGAACCAATGAGAGACTGGCTCTAGGTGTTGGGACAGGCACAGGTCACTCTATTTTCCCATCAGGAAGAAGAATTAACCACAGGCTCAGCCTGTGCCCGGAACCGGAATAGGTCCTGAAGCAATCCTGCGCTTTTGCGGCCAGCTCCCAAGAAAGCGAGTTGAAAAATGGAGCTCAGGGGCACTGCAATTCACAAACCTGAAGAGTTATAAATGATAACTCTCGTCCACAAATATATTGAGGGAAGGCAACGAAGAGGATATGAATGCAAGGCAGAATTGCAGGAAACAGATTTCAGGAGGTAGATTCGAATCGCCTTCAAAGCACAGGAAAAGAGGCAAAACCTCCACAATGATGCCCTTGGCCAAAAAGGGCGTATGCGTTTTTTCCTGAATATATTCAGGAAAAAACACATACGCCCTTTTTGGCCAACTAAGCAACCTGGAAAGGCAAATCAGCGCTACAAAGAAGTCTCGCTTCCCATCGGTCAAAAGGGCCATGCTGAATAAAGTGTCAAAACCAGAAATGCAGGACAGGCCAAGGAGAAACGGGAGCCTTGCTACGCTGATGGGCGGGATGTAAATTGCCAACAGCCACTCTGGAGAAGTGTACGGTGTGTCCTGAAACATCTAAACAACTCAGTTTAGAGAGCATAGGACACTTCCACTCATGGGCGTATAAATTGGGAAAACTAAAAATCAGCAAGACACAGGCATCCCAATGTTTAGGGCTGCTCTGTTGACAAGAACCTCCACTTCGTGACACCTTAAATATCCCAGGAAAGAGGAAAATGGATAAAGAAGTTGTGGTCCTTATGTACAAAGGAATATCACTCAGCCATGAAATCAACGTCATAAGGCTAGTAGCAGCATGATGAGTGGATTTAGGTACGACGATTCTAAGTGAAATAAGTCACACAGAAAAAGACACTGATCCTAAGATATCACTTATAGAGGCAAAGTAAAAACCGCTACACTTAAACTGAATTACAAAACAGAACAGAGTCACACGTTTAGAAAACACACTATGGCTGCTTAATGGGAAAGGAGAGGTGGGGTGATGCATAAAACAAGGGTTTGAAATTAGCTCAGATACCGTTCCATAAACCCAATATGTAATAAACAAGACCTACTCTTTGCTCAGTGAACTGGACTCAACACCCCCTATTCACCGCCCAAGAATATAACTGACTAGTAAGAATCTTAAAACCTATGTATTGATATCTCTCTGTAAGTGAGTCAAGTGGGTGTAAAGCGGCATAAACACAGCAGTGAAAGGCAGCTAAACCCCATTATAAAAATCAATCACTTTTAAAAACCCGTGAAACAAAGACAGTGAAATAGACAGAAATTCTTACCAAATTCGTTCAGGGGCTGTGATGCCACCTGGATTGACCATATCTAGACCCATAGCTGATTGAGACATAAGGGTGGACACTCAGGGGCTGAGAGGTTTGGTGAGATTGGGGGAGCAAACGCAGACCCTTTAAAGGAATACTCCGTGGTACCCATCCCATGGGTCCCAAATCTCCAGGTTCAAGGGCATCTTCCTACATCGAAAAGATGCATGAGAAACCCAGAAGATGGTACACCGTGTGATCGGGAAAGGGTTCTAAAACGCACCTCATTTCTCATCTCCTTGGGCTCGGGTTCGCCCTTCCAGCCTCTTTACTAGCAATCTCCCTCCTTGGACAATCAGCACCTTTAACCTCCTGTTCCGTACAGGTGGCAATTTGTCCTGAGGATGAACGGGAAGAGGGGGAACCAATGAGAGACTAGCTCTAGGTGTTAGGACAGGCACAAGCCACTCTATTTTCCCATCAGGAAGAAGAATTAACCACAGGCTCAACCTGCCGCCCGGAACCAGAATAGGGCCTGAAGCAATCCTGCGCTTTTGCGGCCAGCTTCCAAGAAAGCGAGTTGTAAAATGGAGTTCAGGGGCACTGCAATTCACAAACCTGCAGAGTTATAAATGATAACTCTCGTCCACAAATATATTGAGGGAAGGCAACGAAGAGGATTTGAAAGCAAGGCAGAATTGCAGGAAACAGATTTCAGGAGGTAGATTCGAATCGCCTTCAAAGCACAGGAAAAGAGGGAAAACCTCCACAATGATGCGCTTGGCCAAAAAGGGCGTATGCGTTTTTTCCTGAATATATTCAGGAAAAAACGCATACGCCCTTTTTGGCCAACCAAGCAACCTGGAAAGGCAAATCAGCGCTACAAAGAAGTCTCGCTTCCCATCGGTCAAAAGGGCCATGCTGAATAAAGTGTCAAAACCAGAAATGCAGGACAGGCCATGGAGAAACGGGAGCCTTGCTACGCTGATGGGCGGGATGTAAATTGCCAACAGCCACTCTGGAGAAGTGTACGGTGTGTCCTGAAACATCTAAAAAACTCAGCTTACAGAGCATAGGGCACTTCCACTGATGGGCGTATAAATTGGGAAAACTAAAAATCAGCAAGACACAGGCATCCCAAAGTTTAGGGCTGCTCTGTTGACAAGAACCTCCACTTCGTGACACCTTAAACATTCCAGGAAAGAGAAAAATGGATAAAGAAGTTGTGGTCCTTATATACAATGGAATATCACTCAGCCATGAAATCAACGTCATAAGGCTAGTAGCAGCATGATGAGTGGATTTAGGTACGACGATTCTAAGTGAAATAAGTCACACAGAAAAAGACACTGATCCTAAGATATCACTTATAGAGGAAATGTAAAAACCGCTACACTTGAACTGAATTACAAAACAGAACAGAGTCACACGTTTAGAAAACACACTATGGCTGCTTAACGGGAAAGGAGAGGTGGGGTGATGCATAAAACAAGGGTTTGAAATTAGCTCAGATACCGTTCCATAAACCCAATATGTAATAGACAAGACCTACTCCTTGCTCAGTGAACTGGACTCAACACCCCCTATTCACTGCCCAAGAATACAACTGACTAGTAAGAATCTTAAAACCTATGTATTGATATCTCTCTGGAAGTGAATCATGTACGTGTAAAGCGGCATAAACACAGCAGTGAAAGGCAGCTAAACCCCATTATAAAAATCAAATACTTTAAAAAAACCCGTGAAACAAAGACAGTGAAAGAGAGAGAAATTCTTACCAAATTCGTTCAGGGACTGTGATGCCATCTGGATTGACCATATCTAGACCCACAGCTGATTGAGACATAAGGGTAGACATTCAGGGGCTGAGAGGTTTGGTGAGGTTGGGGGAGCAAACGCAGACCGTTTAAAGTACTACTGCGTGGTAATGATCCCATGGGTCCCAAATCTCCAGGTTCAAGGGCATCTTCCTACCTCGAAAACATGCATGAGAATCCCAGAAGATGGTACACCGTGTGATCGGGAAAGGTTTCTAAAACGCACCTCATTTCTCATCTCCTTGTGCTCGGGTTCGCCATTCCAGCCTCTTTACTAGCAATCTCCCTCCTTGGAGAATCATCACCTTTAACCTCCTTTTCCGTACAGGTTGCAATTTGTCCTGAGGATGAACGGGAAGAGGGGGAACCAATGAGAGACTAGCTCTAGGTGTTGGGACAGGCACAGGCCACACTATTTTCCCATCAGGAAGAAGAATTAACCACAGGCTCAACCTGCCGCCCGGAACCAGAATAGGGCCTGAAGCAATCCTGTGCTTTTGCGGCCAGCTCCGAAGAAAGCAAGTTGAAAAATGGAGCTGAGGGGCACTGTAATTCACAAACCTGCAGAGTTATAAATGATAACTCTCGTCCACAAATATATTGAGGGAAGGCAACGAAGAGGATTTGAAAGCAAGGCAAAATTGCAGGAAACAGATTTCAGGAGGTAGATTCGAATCGCCTTCAAAGCACAGGAAAAGCGGCAAAACCTCCACAATGATGCCCTTGGCCTAAAAGGGCGTATGCGTTTTTTCCTGAATATATTCAGGAAAAAACGCATACGCCCTTTTTGGCCAACCAAGCAACCTGGAAAGGCAAATCAGCGCTACAAAGAAGTCTCGCTTCCCATCGGTCAAAAGGGCCATGCTGAATAAAGTGTCAAAACCGGAAATGCAGGACAGCCCAAGGAGAAACGGGAGCCTTGCTACGCTGATGGGCGGGATGTAAATTGCCAACAGCCACTTTGGAGAAGTGTACGGTGTGTCCTGAAACCTCTAAAAAACTCAGTTAAGAGAGCATAGGGCACTTCCACTGATGGGCGTATAAATTGGGAAAACTAAAAATCAGCAAGACACAGGCACCCCAAAGTTTAGGGCTGCTCTGTTGAGAAGAAGCTCCACTCCCTTACACATTAAATATCCCAGGAAAGAGAAAAACGGATAAAGAAGTTGTGGTCCTTATGTACAATGGAATATCACTCAGCCATGAAATAAACGTCATAAGGCTAGTAGCAGGATGATGAGTGGATTTAGGTACGACGATTCTAAGTGAAATAAGTCACACAGAAAGAGACACTGATCATAAGATATCACTTATAGAGGGAATGTAAAAACCGCTACACTTGAACTGAATTACAAAACAGAACAGAGTCACACGTTTAGAAAACACACTATGGCTGCTTAACGGGAAAGGAGAGGTGGGATGATGCATAAAACAAGGGTTTGAAATTAGCTCAGATACCGTTCCATAAACCCAATATGTAATAGACAAGACCTACTCCTTGCTCAGTGAACTGGACTCAACACCCCCTATTCACCGCCCAAGAATATAACTGACTAGTAAGAATCTTAAAACCTATGTATTGATATCTCTCTGGAAGTGAATCAAGTGGGTGTAAAGCGGCATAAACACAGTAGTGACAGGCAGCTAAACCCCATTATAAAAATCAAATACTTTAAAAAACCCGTGAAACAAAGACAGTGAAAGAGAGAGAAATTCTTACCAAATTCGTTCAGGGACTGTGATGCCACCTGGATTGACCATATCTAGACCCACAGCTTATTGAGACATAAGGGTGGACACTCAGGGGCTGAGAGGTTTGGTGAGGTTGGGGGAGCAAACGCAGACCCTTTAAAGTACTACTGCGTGGTAACCATCCCATGGGTCCCAAATCTCCAGGTTCAAGGGCATCTTCCTACATCGAAAACATGCATGAGAAACCCAGAAGATGGTACACCGTGTGATCGGGAAAGGTTTCTAAAACGCACCTCATTTCTCATCTCCTTGTGCTCGGGTTCGCCATTCCAGCCGCTTTATTAGCAATCTCCCTCCTTGGAGAATCAGCACCTTTAACCTCCTTTTCCGTACAGGTTGCAATTTGTCCTGAGGATGAACGGGAAGAGGGGGAACCAATGAGAGACTAGCTCTAGGTGTTGGGACAGGCACAGGTCACTCTATTTTCCCATCAGGAAGAAGAATTAACCACAGGCTCAGCCTGTGACCGGAACCGGAATAGGTCCGGAAGCAATCCTGCGCTTTTGCGGCCAGCTCCCAAGAAAGCGAGTTGAAAAATGGAGCTCAGGGGCACTGCAATTCACAAACCTGAAGAGTTATAAATGATAACTCTCGTCCACAAATATATTGAGGGAAGGCAACGAAGAGGATATGAATGCAAGGCAGAATTGCAGGAAACAGATTTCAGGAGGTAGATTCGAATCGCCTTCAAAGCACAGGAAAAGAGGCAAAACCTCCACAATGATGCCCTTGGCCAAAAAGGGCGTATGCGTTTTTTCCTGAATATATTCAGGAAAAAACGCATACGCCCTTTTTGGCCAACTAAGCAACCTGGAAAGGCAAATCAGCGCTACAAAGAAGTCTCGCTTCCCATCGGTCAAAAGGGCCATGCTGAATAAAGTGTCAAAACCAGAAATGCAGGACAGGCCAAGGAGAAACGGGAGCCTTGCTACGCTGATGGGCGGGATGTAAATTGCCAACAGCCACTCTGGAGAAGTGTACGGTGTGTCCTGAAACATCTAAACAACTCAGTTTAGAGAGCATAGGACACTTCCACTCATGGGCGTATAAATTGGGAAAACTAAAAATCAGCAAGACACAGGCATCCCAATGTTTAGGGCTGCTCTGTTGACAAGAACCTCCACTTCGTGACACCTTAAATATCCCAGGAAAGAGGAAAATGGATAAAGAAGTTGTGGTCCTTATGTACAAAGGAATATCACTCAGCCATGAAATCAACGTCATAAGGCTAGTAGCAGCATGATGAGTGGATTTAGGTACGACGATTCTAAGTGAAATAAGTCACACAGAAAAAGACACTGATCCTAAGATATCACTTATAGAGGAAATGTAAAAACCGCTACACTTGAACTGAATTACAAAACAGAACAGAGTCACACGTTTAGAAAACACACTATGGCTGCTTAACGGGAAAGGAGAGGTGGGGTGATGCATAAAACAAGGGTTTGAAATTAGCTCAGATACCGTTCCATAAACCCAATATGTAATAGACAAGACCTACTCCTTGCTCAGTGAACTGGACTCAACACCCCCTATTCACTGCCCAAGAATACAACTGACTAGTAAGAATCTTAAAACCTATGTATTGATATCTCTCTGGAAGTGAATCATGTACGTGTAAAGCGGCATAAACACAGCAGTGAAAGGCAGCTAAACCCCATTATAAAAATCAAATACTTTAAAAAAACCCGTGAAACAAAGACAGTGAAAGAGAGAGAAATTCTTACCAAATTCGTTCAGGGACTGTGATGCCATCTGGATTGACCATATCTAGACCCACAGCTGATTGAGACATAAGGGTAGACATTCAGGGGCTGAGAGGTTTGGTGAGGTTGGGGGAGCAAACGCAGACCGTTTAAAGTACTACTGCGTGGTAATGATCCCATGGGTCCCAAATCTCCAGGTTCAAGGGCATCTTCCTACCTCGAAAACATGCATGAGAATCCCAGAAGATGGTACACCGTGTGATCGGGAAAGGTTTCTAAAACGCACCTCATTTCTCATCTCCTTGTGCTCGGGTTCGCCATTCCAGCCTCTTTACTAGCAATCTCCCTCCTTGGAGAATCATCACCTTTAACCTCCTTTTCCGTACAGGTTGCAATTTGTCCTGAGGATGAACGGGAAGAGGGGGAACCAATGAGAGACTAGCTCTAGGTGTTGGGACAGGCACAGGCCACACTATTTTCCCATCAGGAAGAAGAATTAACCACAGGCTCAACCTGCCGCCCGGAACCAGAATAGGGCCTGAAGCAATCCTGTGCTTTTGCGGCCAGCTCCGAAGAAAGCAAGTTGAAAAATGGAGCTGAGGGGCACTGTAATTCACAAACCTGCAGAGTTATAAATGATAACTCTCGTCCACAAATATATTGAGGGAAGGCAACGAAGAGGATTTGAAAGCAAGGCAGAATTGCAGGAAACAGATTTCAGGAGGTAGATTCGAATCGCCTTCAAAGCACAGGAAAAGCGGCAAAACCTCCACAATGATGCCCTTGGCCTAAAAGGGCGTATGCGTTTTTTCCTGAATATATTCAGGAAAAAACGCATACGCCCTTTTTGGCCAACCAAGCAACCTGGAAAGGCAAATCAGCGCTACAAAGAAGTCTCGCTTCCCATCGGTCAAAAGGGCCATGCTGAATAAAGTGTCAAAACCGGAAATGCAGGACAGCCCAAGGAGAAACGGGAGCCTTGCTACGCTGATGGGCGGGATGTAAATTGCCAACAGCCACTTTGGAGAAGTGTACGGTGTGTCCTGAAACCTCTAAAAAACTCAGTTAAGAGAGCATAGGGCACTTCCACTGATGGGCGTATAAATTGGGAAAACTAAAAATCAGCAAGACACAGGCACCCCAAAGTTTAGGGCTGCTCTGTTGAGAAGAAGCTCCACTCCCTTACACATTAAATATCCCAGGAAAGAGAAAAACGGATAAAGAAGTTGTGGTCCTTATGTACAATATGTACAATGGAATATCACTCAGCCATGAAATAAACGTCATAAGGCTAGTAGCAGGATGATGAGTGGATTTAGGTACGACGATTCTAAGTGAAATAAGTCACACAGAAAGAGACACTGATCATAAGATATCACTTATAGAGGGAATGTAAAAACCGCTACACTTGAACTGAATTACAAAACAGAACAGAGTCACACGTTTAGAAAACACACTATGGCTGCTTACGGGAAAGGAGAGGTGGGATGATGCATAAAACAAGGGTTTGAAATTAGCTCAGATACCGTTCCATAAACCCAATATGTAATAGACAAGACCTACTCCTTGCTCAGTGAACTGGACTCAACACCCCTATTCACCGCCCAAGAATATAACTGACTAGTAAGAATCTTAAAACCTATGTATTGATATCTCTCTGGAAGTGAATCAAGTGGGTGTAAAGCGCATAAACACAGTAGTGACAGGCAGCTAAACCCCATTATAAAAATCAAATACTTTAAAAAACCCGTGAAACAAAGACAGTGAAAGAGAGAGAAATTCTTACCAAATTCGTTCAGGGACTGTGATGCCACCTGGATTGACATATCTAGACCCACAGCTTATTGAGACATAAGGGTGGACACTCAGGGGCTGAGAGGTTTGGTGAGGTTGGGGAGCAAACGCAGACCCTTTAAAGTACTACTGCGTGGTAACCATCCATGGGTCCCAAATCTCCAGGTTCAAGGGCATCTTCCTACATCGAAAACATGCATGAGAAACCCAGAAGATGGTACACCGTGTGATCGGGAAAGGTTTCTAAAACGCACCTCATTTCTCATCTCCTTGTGCTCGGGTTCGCCATTCCAGCCGCTTTATTAGCAATCTCCCTCCTTGGAGAATCAGCACCTTTAACTCCTTTTCGTACAGGTTGCAATTTGTCCTGAGGATGAACGGGAAGAGGGGGAACCAATGAGAGACTAGCTCTAGGTGTTGGGACAGGCACAGGTCACTCTATTTTCCCATCAGGAAGAAGAATTAACCACAGGCTCAAGCTCTGTGCCCGGAACCGGAATAGGTCCTGAAGCAATCCTGCGCTTTTGCGGCCAGCTCCAAGAAAGCGAGTTGAAAAATGGAGCTCAGGGCACTGCAATTCACAACCTGAAGAGTTATAAATGATAACTCTCGTCCACAAATATATTGAGGGAAGGCAACGAAGAGGATATGAATGCAAGGCAGAATTGCAGGAAACAGATTTCAGGAGGTAGATTCGAATCGCCTTCAAAGCACAGGAAAAGAGGCAAAACCTCCACAATGATGCCTTGGCCAAAAGGGCGTATGCGTTTTTTCCTGAATATATTCAGGAAAAAACGCATACGCCCTTTTTGGCCAACTAAGCAACCTGGAAAGGCAAATCAGCGCTACAAAGAAGTCTCGCTTCCCATCGGTCAAAAGGGCCATGCTGAATAAAGTGTCAAAACAGAAATGCAGGACAGGCCAAGGAGAAACGGGAGCCTTGCTACGCTGATGGGCGGGATGTAAATTGCCAACAGCCACTCTTGGAGAAGTGTACGGTGTGTCCTGAAACATCTAAACAACTCAGTTTAGAGAGCATAGGACACTTCCACTCATGGGCGTATAAATTGGAAAACTAAAAATCAGCAAGACACAGGCATCCCAATGTTTAGGGCTGCTCTGTTGACAAGAACCTCCACTTCGTGACACCTTAAATATCCCAGGAAAGAGGAAAATGGATAAAGAAGTTGTGGTCCTTATGTACAAAGGAATATCACTCAGCCATGAAATCAACGTCATAAGGCTAGTAGCAGCATGATGAGTGGATTTAGTACGACGATTCTAAGTGAAATAAGTCACACAGAAAAGACACTGATCCTAAGATATCACTTATAGAGGCAAAGTAAAAACCGCTACACTTAAACTGAATTACAAAACAGAACAGAGTCACACGTTTAGAAAACACACTATGGCTGCTTAATGGGAAAGGAGAGGTGGGGTGATGCATAAAACAAGGGTTTGAAATTAGCTCAGATACCGTTCCATAAACCCAATATGTAATAAACAAGACCTACTCTTTGCTCAGTGAACTGGACTCAACACCCCCTATTCACCGCCCAAGAATATAACTGACTAGTAAGAATCTTAAAACCTATGTATTGATATCTCTCTGTAAGTGAGTCAAGTGGGTGTAAAGCGGCATAAACACAGCAGTGAAAGGCAGCTAAACCCCATTATAAAAATCAATCACTTTTAAAAACCCGTGAAACAAAGACAGTGAAATAGACAGAAATTCTTACCAAATTCGTTCAGGGGCTGTGATGCCACCTGGATTGACCATATCTAGACCCATAGCTGATTGAGACATAAGGGTGGACACTCAGGGGCTGAGAGGTTTGGTGAGATTGGGGGAGCAAACGCAGACCCTTTAAAGGAATACTCCGTGGTACCCATCCCATGGGTCCCAAATCTCCAGGTTCAAGGGCATCTTCCTACATCGAAAAGATGCATGAGAAACCCAGAAGATGGTACACCGTGTGATCGGGAAAGGGTTCTAAAACGCACCTCATTTCTCATCTCCTTGGGCTCGGGTTCGCCCTTCCAGCCTCTTTACTAGCAATCTTCCTCCTTGGACAATCAGCACCTTTAACCTCCTGTTCCGTACAGGTGGCAATTTGTCCTGAGGATGAACGGGAAGAGGGGGAACCAATGAGAGACTAGCTCTAGGTGTTAGGACAGGCACAAGCCACTCTATTTTCCCATCAGGAAGAAGAATTAACCACAGGCTCAACCTGCCGCCCGGAACCAGAATAGGGCCTGAAGCAATCCTGCGCTTTTGCGGCCAGCTTCCAAGAAAGCGAGTTGTAAAATGGAGTTCAGGGGCACTGCAATTCACAAACCTGCAGAGTTATAAATGATAACTCTCGTCCACAAATATATTGAGGGAAGGCAACGAAGAGGATTTGAAAGCAAGGCAGAATTGCAGGAAACAGATTTCAGGAGGTAGATTCGAATCGCCTTCAAAGCACAGGAAAAGAGGGAAAACCTCCACCATGATGCGCTTGGCCAAAAAGGGCGTATGCGTTTTTTCCTGAATATATTCAGGAAAAAACGCATACGCCCTTTTTGGCCAACCAAGCAACCTGGAAAGGCAAATCAGCGCTACAAAGAAGTCTCGCTTCCCATCGGTCAAAAGGGCCATGCTGAATAAAGTGTCAAAACCAGAAATGCAGGACAGGCCATGGAGAAACGGGAGCCTTGCTACGCTGATGGGCGGGATGTAAATTGCCAACAGCCACTCTGGAGAAGTGTACGGTGTGTCCTGAAACATCTAAAAAACTCAGCTTACAGAGCATAGGGCACTTCCACTGATGGGCGTATAAATTGGGAAAACTAAAAATCAGCAAGACACAGGCATCCCAAAGTTTAGGGCTGCTCTGTTGACAAGAACCTCCACTTCGTGACACCTTAAACATTCCAGGAAAGAGAAAAATGGATAAAGAAGTTGTGGTCCTTATATACAATGGAATATCACTCAGCCATGAAATCAACGTCATAAGGCTAGTAGCAGCATGATGAGTGGATTTAGGTACGACGATTCTAAGTGAAATAAGTCACACAGAAAAAGACACTGATCCTAAGATATCACTTATAGAGGAAATGTAAAAACCGCTACACTTGAACTGAATTACAAAACAGAACAGAGTCACACGTTTAGAAAACACACTATGGCTGCTTAACGGGAAAGGAGAGGTGGGGTGATGCATAAAACAAGGGTTTGAAATTAGCTCAGATACCGTTCCATAAACCCAATATGTAATAGACAAGACCTACTCCTTGCTCAGTGAACTGGACTCAACACCCCCTATTCACTGCCCAAGAATACAACTGACTAGTAAGAATCTTAAAACCTATGTATTGATATCTCTCTGGAAGTGAATCATGTACGTGTAAAGCGGCATAAACACAGCAGTGAAAGGCAGCTAAACCCCATTATAAAAATCAAATACTTTAAAAAAACCCGTGAAACAAAGACAGTGAAAGAGAGAGAAATTCTTACCAAATTCGTTCAGGGACTGTGATGCCATCTGGATTGACCATATCTAGACCCACAGCTGATTGAGACATAAGGGTAGACATTCAGGGGCTGAGAGGTTTGGTGAGGTTGGGGGAGCAAACGCAGACCGTTTAAAGTACTACTGCGTGGTAATGATCCCATGGGTCCCAAATCTCCAGGTTCAAGGGCATCTTCCTACCTCGAAAACATGCATGAGAATCCCAGAAGATGGTACACCGTGTGATCGGGAAAGGTTTCTAAAACGCACCTCATTTCTCATCTCCTTGTGCTCGGGTTCGCCATTCCAGCCTCTTTACTAGCAATCTCCCTCCTTGGAGAATCATCACCTTTAACCTCCTTTTCCGTACAGGTTGCAATTTGTCCTGAGGATGAACGGGAAGAGGGGGAACCAATGAGAGACTAGCTCTAGGTGTTGGGACAGGCACAGGCCACACTATTTTCCCATCAGGAAGAAGAATTAACCACAGGCTCAACCTGCCGCCCGGAACCAGAATAGGGCCTGAAGCAATCCTGTGCTTTTGCGGCCAGCTCCGAAGAAAGCAAGTTGAAAAATGGAGCTGAGGGGCACTGTAATTCACAAACCTGCAGAGTTATAAATGATAACTCTCGTCCACAAATATATTGAGGGAAGGCAACGAAGAGGATTTGAAAGCAAGGCAGAATTGCAGGAAACAGATTTCAGGAGGTAGATTCGAATCGCCTTCAAAGCACAGGAAAAGCGGCAAAACCTCCACAATGATGCCCTTGGCCTAAAAGGGCGTATGCGTTTTTTCCTGAATATATTCAGGAAAAAACGCATACGCCCTTTTTGGCCAACCAAGCAACCTGGAAAGGCAAATCAGCGCTACAAAGAAGTCTCGCTTCCCATCGGTCAAAAGGGCCATGCTGAATAAAGTGTCAAAACCGGAAATGCAGGACAGCCCAAGGAGAAACGGGAGCCTTGCTACGCTGATGGGCGGGATGTAAATTGCCAACAGCCACTTTGGAGAAGTGTACGGTGTGTCCTGAAACCTCTAAAAAACTCAGTTAAGAGAGCATAGGGCACTTCCACTGATGGGCGTATAAATTGGGAAAACTAAAAATCAGCAAGACACAGGCACCCCAAAGTTTAGGGCTGCTCTGTTGAGAAGAAGCTCCACTCCCTTACACATTAAATATCCCAGGAAAGAGAAAAACGGATAAAGAAGTTGTGGTCCTTATGTACAATGGAATATCACTCAGCCATGAAATAAACGTCATAAGGCTAGTAGCAGGATGATGAGTGGATTTAGGTACGACGATTCTAAGTGAAATAAGTCACACAGAAAGAGACACTGATCATAAGATATCACTTATAGAGGGAATGTAAAAACCGCTACACTTGAACTGAATTACAAAACAGAACAGAGTCACACGTTTAGAAAACACACTATGGCTGCTTAACGGGAAAGGAGAGGTGGGATGATGCATAAAACAAGGGTTTGAAATTAGCTCAGATACCGTTCCATAAACCCAATATGTAATAGACAAGACCTACTCCTTGCTCAGTGAACTGGACTCAACACCCCCTATTCACCGCCCAAGAATATAACTGACTAGTAAGAATCTTAAAACCTATGTATTGATATCTCTCTGGAAGTGAATCAAGTGGGTGTAAAGCGGCATAAACACAGTAGTGACAGGCAGCTAAACCCCATTATAAAAATCAAATACTTTAAAAAACCCGTGAAACAAAGACAGTGAAAGAGAGAGAAATTCTTACCAAATTCGTTCAGGGACTGTGATGCCACCTGGATTGACCATATCTAGACCCACAGCTTATTGAGACATAAGGGTGGACACTCAGGGGCTGAGAGGTTTGGTGAGGTTGGGGGAGCAAACGCAGACCCTTTAAAGTACTACTGCGTGGTAACCATCCCATGGGTCCCAAATCTCCAGGTTCAAGGGCATCTTCCTACATCGAAAACATGCATGAGAAACCCAGAAGATGGTACACCGTGTGATCGGGAAAGGTTTCTAAAACGCACCTCATTTCTCATCTCCTTGTGCTCGGGTTCGCCATTCCAGCCGCTTTATTAGCAATCTCCCTCCTTGGAGAATCAGCACCTTTAACCTCCTTTTCCGTACAGGTTGCAATTTGTCCTGAGGATGAACGGGAAGAGGGGGAACCAATGAGAGACTAGCTCTAGGTGTTGGGACAGGCACAGGTCACTCTATTTTCCCATCAGGAAGAAGAATTAACCACAGGCTCAGCCTGTGCCCGGAACCAGAATAGGTCCTGAAGCAATCCTGCGCTTTTGTGGCCAGCTCCCAAGAAAGCGAGTTGAAAAATGGAGCTCAGGGGCCCTGCAATTCACAAACCTGAAGAGTTAAAAATGATAACTCTCGTCCACAAATATATTGAGGGAAGGCAACGAAAAGGATTTGAAAGCAAGGCAGAATTGCAGGAAACAGATTTCAGGAGGTAGATTCGAATCGCCTTCAAAGCACAGGAAAAGAGGCAAAACCTCCACAATGATGCCCTTGGCCAAAAAGGGCGTATGCGTTTTTTCCTGAATATATTCAGGAAAAAACGCATACGCCCTTTTGGGCAAACCAAGCAACCTGGAAAGGCAAATCAGCGCTACAATGTCTCGCTTCCCATCGGTCAAAAGGGCCATGCTGAATAAAGTGTCAAAACCAGAAATGCAGGACAGGCCAAGGAGAAACGGGAACCTTGCTATGCTGATGGGCGGGACGTAAATTGCCAACAGCCACTCTGGAGAAGTGTACGGTGTGTCCTGAAACATCTAAAAAACTCAGTTTAGAGAGCATAGGGCACTTCCACTCATGGGCGTATAAATTGGGAAAACTAAAAATCAGCAAGACAGCGGCACCCCAAAGTTGAGGGCTGCTCTGTTGACAAGAACCTCCACTTCATTACACCTTAAATATCCCAGGAAAGAGAAAAATGGATAAAGAAGTTGTGGTCCTTATGTACAATGGAATATCACTCAGCCATGAAATCAACGTCATAAGGCTGATAGCAGCATGATGATTGGATTTAGCTACGACGATTCTAAGTGAAATAGGTCACACAGAAAAAGACAGTGATCATAAGATATCACTTATAGAGGGAATGTAAAAACCGCTACACTTGAACTGAATTACAAAACAGAACAGAGTCACACGTTTAGAAAACACACAATGGCTGCTTAATGGGAAAGGAGAGGTGGGGTGATGCATAAAACAAGGGTTTGAAATTAGCACAGATACCGTTCCATAAACCCAATATGTAATAGACAAGACCTACTCCTTGCTCAGTGAACTGGACTCAACACCCCCTATTCACCGCCCAAGAATATATCTGACTAGTAAGAATCTTAAAACCTATGTATTGATATCTCTCTGTAAGTGAGTCAAGTGGGTGTAAAGCACCATAAACACAGCAGTGAAAAGAAGCTAAACCCCATTATAAAAATCAATCCCTTTTAAAAACCCGTGAAACAGAGACAGTGAAAGAGAGAGAAATTCTTACCAAATTCGTTCAGGGGCTGTGATGCCACCTGGTTTGACCATATCTAGACCCACAGCTGATTGAGACATAAGGGTGGACACTCAGGGGCTGAGAGGTTTGGTGAGGTTGGGGGAGCAAACGCAGACCCTTTAAAGTACTACTGCGTGGTAACCATCCCATGGGTCCCAAATCTCCAGGTTCAAGGGCATCTTCCTACATCGAAAACATGCATGAGAAACCCAGAAGATGGTACACCGTGTGATCGGGAAAGGTTTCCAAAACGCACCTCATTTCTCATCTCCTTGTGCTCGGGTTCGCCATTCCAGCCGCTTTACTAGCAATCTCCCTCCTTGGAGAATCAGCACCTTTAACCTCCTTTTCCGTACAGGTTGCAATTTGTCCTGAGGATGAACGGGAAGAGGGGGAACCAATGAGAGACTGGCTCTAGGTGTTGGGACAGGCACAGGTCACTCTATTTTCCCATCAGGAAGAAGAATTAACCACAGGCTCAGCCTGTGCCCGGAACCGGAATAGGTCCTGAAGCAATCCTGCGCTTTTGCGGCCAGCTCCCAAGAAAGCGAGTTGAAAAATGGAGCTCAGGGGCACTGCAATTCACAAACCTGAAGAGTTAAAAATGATAACTCTCGTCCACAAATATATTGAGGGAAGGCAACGAAGAGAATATGAATGCAAGGCAGAATTGCAGGAAACAGATTTCAGGAGGTAGATTCGAATCGCCTTCAAAGCACAGGAAAAGAGGCAAAACCTCCACAATGATGCCCTTGGCCAAAAAGGGCGTATGCGTTTTTTCCTGAATATATTCAGGAAAAAACACATACGCCCTTTTTGGCCAACTAAGCAACCTGGAAAGGCAAATCAGCGCTACAAAGAAGTCTCGCTTCCCATCGGTCAAAAGGGCCATGCTGAATAAAGTGTCAAAACCAGAAATGCAGGACAGGCCAAGGAGAAACGGGAGCCTTGCTACGCTGATGGGCGGGATGTAAATTGCCAACAGCCACTCTGGAGAAGTGTACGGTGTGTCCTGAAACATCTAAACAACTCAGTTTAGAGAGCATAGGACACTTCCACTCATGGGCGTATAAATTGGGAAAACTAAAAATCAGCAAGACACAGGCATCCCAATGTTTAGGGCTGCTCTGTTGACAAGAACCTCCACTTCGTGACACCTTAAATATCCCAGGAAAGAGGAAAATGGATAAAGAAGTTGTGGTCCTTATGTACAAAGGAATATCACTCAGCCATGAAATCAACGTCATAAGGCTAGTAGCAGCATGATGAGTGGATTTAGGTACGACGATTCTAAGTGAAATAAGTCACACAGAAAAAGACACTGATCCTAAGATATCACTTATAGAGGCAAAGTAAAAACCGCTACACTTAAACTGAATTACAAAACAGAACAGAGTCACACGTTTAGAAAACACACTATGGCTGCTTAATGGGAAAGGAGAGGTGGGGTGATGCATAAAACAAGGGTTTGAAATTAGCTCAGATACCGTTCCATAAACCCAATATGTAATAAACAAGACCTACTCTTTGCTCAGTGAACTGGACTCAACACCCCCTATTCACCGCCCAAGAATATAACTGACTAGTAAGAATCTTAAAACCTATGTATTGATATCTCTCTGTAAGTGAGTCAAGTGGGTGTAAAGCGGCATAAACACAGCAGTGAAAGGCAGCTAAACCCCATTATAAAAATCAATCACTTTTAAAAACCCGTGAAACAAAGACAGTGAAATAGACAGAAATTCTTACCAAATTCGTTCAGGGGCTGTGATGCCACCTGGATTGACCATATCTAGACCCATAGCTGATTGAGACATAAGGGTGGACACTCAGGGGCTGAGAGGTTTGGTGAGATTGGGGGAGCAAACGCAGACCCTTTAAAGGAATACTCCGTGGTACCCATCCCATGGGTCCCAAATCTCCAGGTTCAAGGGCATCTTCCTACATCGAAAAGATGCATGAGAAACCCAGAAGATGGTACACCGTGTGATCGGGAAAGGGTTCTAAAACGCACCTCATTTCTCATCTCCTTGGGCTCGGGTTCGCCCTTCCAGCCTCTTTACTAGCAATCTCCCTCCTTGGACAATCAGCACCTTTAACCTCCTGTTCCGTACAGGTGGCAATTTGTCCTGAGGATGAACGGGAAGAGGGGGAACCAATGAGAGACTAGCTCTAGGTGTTGGGACAGGCACAGCTCACTCTATTTTCCCATCAGGAAGAAGAATTAACCACAGGCTCAGCCTGCGCCCGGAACCAGAATAGGGCCTGAAGCAATCCTGCGCTTTTGCGGCCAGCTCCCAAGAAAGCGAGTTGAAAAATGGAGCTCAGGGGCACTGCAATTCACAAACCTGCAGAGTTATAAATGATAACTCTCGTGCACAAATATATTGAGGGAAGGCAACGAAGAGGATTTGAAAGCAAGGCAGAATTGCAGGAAACAGATTTCAGGAGGTAGATTCGAATCGCCTTTAAAGCACAGGAAAAGCGGCAAAACCTCGACAATGATGCCCTTGGCCAAAAAGGGCATATGCGTTTTTTCCTGAATATATTCAGGAAAAAACGCATACGCCCTTTTTGGCCAACCAAGCAACCTGGAAAGGCAAATCAGCGCTACAAAGAAGTCTCGCTTCCCATCGGTCAAAAGGGCCATGCTGAATAAAGTGTCAAAACCAGAAATGCAGGACAGGCCATGGAGAAACGGGAGCCTTGCTACGCTGATGGGCGGGATGTAAATTGCCAACAGCCACTCTGGAGAAGTGTACGGTGTGTCCTGAAACATCTAAAAAACTCAGCTTACAGAGCATAGGGCACTTCCAGTCAAGGGCGTATAAATTGGGAAAACTAAAAATCAGCAAGACACAGGCATCCCAAAGTTTAGGGCTGCTCTGTTGACAATAACCTCCACTTCGTTACACCTTAAATATCCCGGGAAAGAGAAATATGGATAAAGAAGTTGTGGTCCTTATGTACAATGGAATATCACTCAGCCATGAAATCAACGTCATAAGGCTAGTAGCAGCATGATAAGTGGATTTAGGTACGACGATTCTAAGTGAAATAAGTCACACAGAAAAAGACACTTATCATAAGATATCACTTATAGAGGGAACGTAAAAACTGCTACACTTGAACTGAATTACAAAACAGAACAGAGTCACACGTTTAGAAAACACACTATGGCTGCTTAACGGGAAAGGAGAGTTGGGGTGATGCATAAAACAAGGGTTTGAAATTAGCTCAGATACCGTTCCATAAACCCAATATGTAATAGACAAGACCTACTCTTTGCTCAGTGAACTTGACTCAAGCCCCCCTATTCACCGCCCAAGAATATAACTGACTAGTAAGAATCTTAAAACCTATGTATTGATATCTCTCTGTAAGTGAGTCAAGTGGGTGTAAAGCGGCATAAACACAGCAGTGAAAGGCAGCTAAACCCCATTATAAAAATCAATCACTTTTAAAAACCCGTGAAACAAAGACAGTGAAATAGACAGAAATTTTTACCAAATTCGTTCAGGGGCTGTGATGCCACCTGGATTTTCCATATCTAGACCCATAGCTGATTGAGACATAAGGGTGGACACTCAGGGGCTGAGAGGTTTGGTGAGATTGGGGGAGCAAACGCAGACCCTTTAAAGGAATACTCCGTGGTACCCATCCCATGGGTCCCAAATCTCCAGGTTCAAGGGCATCTTCCTACATCGAAAACATGCATGAGAAACCCAGAAGATGGTACACCGTGTGATCGGGAAAGGGTTCTAAAATGCACCTCATTTCTCATCTCCTTGGGCTCGGGTTCGCCCTTCCAGCCTCTTTACTAGCTATCTCCCTCCTTGGAGAATCAGCACCTTTAACCTCCTGTTCCGTACAGGTTGCAATTTGTCCTGAGGATGAACGGGAAGAGGGGGAACCAATGAGAGACTGGCTCTAGGTGTTGGGACAGGCACAGCTCACTCTATTTTCCCATCAGGAAGAAGAATTAACCACAGGCTCAGCCTGCGCCCCGAACCAGAATAGGGCCTGAAGCAATCCTGCGCTTTTGCGGCCAGCCTTCAAGAAAGCGAGTTGAAAAATGGAGCTCAGGGGCACTGCAATTCACAAACCTGCAGAGTTATAAATGATAACTCTCGTCCACAAATATATTGAGGGAAGGCAACGAAAAGGATTTGAAAGCAAGGCAGAATTGCAGGGAACAGATTTCAGGAGGTAGATTCGAATCGCCTTCAAAGCACAGGAAAAGCGGCAAAACCTCCACAATGATGCCCTTGGCCTAAAAGGGCGTATGCGTTTTTTCCTGAATATATTCAGGAAAAAACGCATACGCCCTTTTTGGCCAACCAAGCAACCTGGAAAGGCAAATCAGCGCTACAAAGAAGTCTCGCTTCCCATCGGTCAAAAGGGCCATGCTGAATAAAGTGTCAAAACCAGAAATGCAGGACAGCCCAAGGAGAAACGGGAGCCTTGCTACGCTGATGGGCGGGATGTAAATTGCCAACAGCCACTTTGGAGAAGTGTACGGTGTGTCCTGAAACATCTAAAAAACTCAGTTAAGAGAGCATAGGGCACTTCCACTGATGGGCGTATAAATTGGGAAAACTAAAAATCAGCAAGACACAGGCACCCCAAAGTTTAGGGCTGCTCTGTTGAGAAGAACCTCCACTCCCTTACACCTTAAATATCCCAGGAAAGAGAAAAACGGATAAAGAAGTTGTGGTCCTTATGTACAATGGAATATCACTCAGCCATGAAATAAACGTCATAAGGCTAGTAGCAGGATGATGAGTGGATTTAGGTACGACGATTCTAAGTGAAATAAGTCACACAGAAAGAGACACTGATCATAAGATATCACTTATAGAGGGAATGTAAAAACCGCTACACTTGAACTGAATTACAAAACAGAACAGAGTCACACGTTTAGAAAACACACTATGGCTGTTTAACGGGAAAGGAGAGGTGGGGTGATGCATAAAACAAGGGTTTGAAATTAGCTCAGATACCGTTCCATAAACCCAATATGTAATAGACAAGACCTACTCCTTGCTCAGTGAACTGGACTCAACACCCCCTATTCACCGCCCAAGAATATAACTGACTAGTAAGAATCTTAAAACCAATGTATTGATATCTCTCTGGAAGTGAATCAAGTGGGTGTAAAGCGGCATAAACACAGTAGTGACAGGCAGCTAAACCCCATTATAAAAATCAAATACTTTAAAAAAACCCGTGAAACAAAGACAGTGAAAGAGAGAGAAATTCTTACCAAATTCGTTCAGGGACTGTGATGCCACCTGGATTGACCATATCTAGACCCACAGCTTATTGAGACATAAGAGTGGACACTCAGGGGCTGAGAGGTTTGGTGAGGTTGGGGGAGCAAACGCAGACCCTTTAAAGTACTACTGCGTGGTAACCATCCCATGGGTCCCAAATCTCCAGGTTCAAGGGCATCTTCCTACATCGAAAACATGCATGAGAAACCCAAAAGATGGTACACCGTGTGATCGGGAAAGGTTTCTAAAACGCACCTCATTTCTCATCTCCTTGTGCTCGGGTTCGCCATTCCAGCCTCTTTACTAGCAATCTCCCTCCTTGGAGAATCATCACCTTTAACCTCCTTTTCCGTACAGGTTGCAATTTGTCCTGAGGATGAACGGGAAGAGGGGGAACCAATGAGAGACTAGCTCTAGGTGTTGGGACAGGCACAGGCCACATTATTTTCCCATCAGGAAGAAGAATTAACCACAGGCTCAACCTGCCGCCCGGAACCAGAATAGGGCCTGAAGCAATCCTGTGCTTTTGCGGCCAGCTCCGAAGAAAGCAAGTTGAAAAATGGAGCTGAGGGGCACTGTAATTCACAAACCTGCAGAGTTATAAATGATAACTCTCGTCCACAAATATATTGAGGGAAGGCAACGAAGAGGATTTGAAAGCAAGGCAGAATTGCAGGAAACAGATTTCAGGAGGTAGATTCGAATCGCCTTTAAAGCACAGGAAAAGCGGCAAAACCTCGACAATGATGCCCTTGGCCAAAAAGGGCATATGCGTTTTTTCCTGAATATATTCAGGAAAAAACGCATACGACCTTTTTGGCCAACCAAGCAACCTGGAAAGGCAAATCAGCGCTACAAAGAAGTCTCGCTTCCCATCGGTCAAAAGGGCCATGCTGAATAAAGTGTCAAAACCAGAAATGCAGGACAGGCCATGGAGAAACGGGAGCCTTGCTACGCTGATGGGCGGGATGTAAATTGCCAACAGCCACTCTGGAGAAGTGTACGGTGTGTCCTGAAACATCTAAAAAACTCAGCTTACAGAGCATAGGGCACTTCCAGTCAAGGGCGTATAAATTGGGAAAACTAAAAATCAGCAAGACACAGGCATCCCAAAGTTTAGGGCTGCTCTGTTGACAATAACCTCCACTTCGTTACACCTTAAATATCCCGGGAAAGAGAAATATGGATAAAGAAGTTGTGGTCCTTATGTACAATGGAATATCACTCAGCCATGAAATCAACGTCATAAGGCTAGTAGCAGCATGATAAGTGGATTTAGGTACGACGATTCTAAGTGAAATAAGTCACACAGAAAAAGACACTTATCATAAGATATCACTTATAGAGGGAACGTAAAAACTGCTACACTTGAACTGAATTACAAAACAGAACAGAGTCACACGTTTAGAAAACACACTATGGCTGCTTAACGGGAAAGGAGAGTTGGGGTGATGCATAAAACAAGGGTTTGAAATTAGCTCAGATACCGTTCCATAAACCCAATATGTAATAGACAAGACCTACTCTTTGCTCAGTGAACTTGACTCAAGCCCCCCTATTCACCGCCCAAGAATATAACTGACTAGTAAGAATCTTAAAACCTATGTATTGATATCTCTCTGTAAGTGAGTCAAGTGGGTGTAAAGCGGCATAAACACAGCAGTGAAAGGCAGCTAAACCCCATTATAAAAATCAATCACTTTTAAAAACCCGTGAAACAAAGACAGTGAAATAGACAGAAATTTTTACCAAATTCGTTCAGGGGCTGTGATGCCACCTGGATTTTCCATATCTAGACCCATAGCTGATTGAGACATAAGGGTGGACACTCAGGGGCTGAGAGGTTTGGTGAGATTGGGGGAGCAAACGCAGACCCTTTAAAGGAATACTCCGTGGTACCCATCCCATGGGTCCCAAATCTCCAGGTTCAAGGGCATCTTCCTACATCGAAAACATGCATGAGAAACCCAGAAGATGGTACACCGTGTGATCGGGAAAGGGTTCTAAAATGCACCTCATTTCTCATCTCCTTGGGCTCGGGTTCGCCCTTCCAGCCTCTTTACTAGCTATCTCCCTCCTTGGAGAATCAGCACCTTTAACCTCCTGTTCCGTACAGGTTGCAATTTGTCCTGAGGATGAACGGGAAGAGGGGGAACCAATGAGAGACTGGCTCTAGGTGTTGGGACAGGCACAGCTCACTCTATTTTCCCATCAGGAAGAAGAATTAACCACAGGCTCAGCCTGCGCCCCGAACCAGAATAGGGCCTGAAGCAATCCTGCGCTTTTGCGGCCAGCCTTCAAGAAAGCGAGTTGAAAAATGGAGCTCAGGGGCACTGCAATTCACAAACCTGCAGAGTTATAAATGATAACTCTCGTCCACAAATATATTGAGGGAAGGCAACGAAAAGGATTTGAAAGCAAGGCAGAATTGCAGGGAACAGATTTCAGGAGGTAGATTCGAATCGCCTTCAAAGCACAGGAAAAGCGGCAAAACCTCCACAATGATGCCCTTGGCCTAAAAGGGCGTATGCGTTTTTTCCTGAATATATTCAGGAAAAAACGCATACGCCCTTTTTGGCCAACCAAGCAACCTGGAAAGGCAAATCAGCGCTACAAAGAAGTCTCGCTTCCCATCGGTCAAAAGGGCCATGCTGAATAAAGTGTCAAAACCAGAAATGCAGGACAGCCCAAGGAGAAACGGGAGCCTTGCTACGCTGATGGGCGGGATGTAAATTGCCAACAGCCACTTTGGAGAAGTGTACGGTGTGTCCTGAAACATCTAAAAAACTCAGTTAAGAGAGCATAGGGCACTTCCACTGATGGGCGTATAAATTGGGAAAACTAAAAATCAGCAAGACACAGGCACCCCAAAGTTTAGGGCTGCTCTGTTGAGAAGAACCTCCACTCCCTTACACCTTAAATATCCCAGGAAAGAGAAAAACGGATAAAGAAGTTGTGGTCCTTATGTACAATGGAATATCACTCAGCCATGAAATAAACGTCATAAGGCTAGTAGCAGGATGATGAGTGGATTTAGGTACGACGATTCTAAGTGAAATAAGTCACACAGAAAGAGACACTGATCATAAGATATCACTTATAGAGGGAATGTAAAAACCGCTACACTTGAACTGAATTACAAAACAGAACAGAGTCACACGTTTAGAAAACACACTATGGCTGTTTAACGGGAAAGGAGAGGTGGGGTGATGCATAAAACAAGGGTTTGAAATTAGCTCAGATACCGTTCCATAAACCCAATATGTAATAGACAAGACCTACTCCTTGCTCAGTGAACTGGACTCAACACCCCCTATTCACCGCCCAAGAATATAACTGACTAGTAAGAATCTTAAAACCAATGTATTGATATCTCTCTGGAAGTGAATCAAGTGGGTGTAAAGCGGCATAAACACAGTAGTGACAGGCAGCTAAACCCCATTATAAAAATCAAATACTTTAAAAAAACCCGTGAAACAAAGACAGTGAAAGAGAGAGAAATTCTTACCAAATTCGTTCAGGGACTGTGATGCCACCTGGATTGACCATATCTAGACCCACAGCTTATTGAGACATAAGAGTGGACACTCAGGGGCTGAGAGGTTTGGTGAGGTTGGGGGAGCAAACGCAGACCCTTTAAAGTACTACTGCGTGGTAACCATCCCATGGGTCCCAAATCTCCAGGTTCAAGGGCATCTTCCTACATCGAAAACATGCATGAGAAACCCAAAAGATGGTACACCGTGTGATCGGGAAAGGTTTCTAAAACGCACCTCATTTCTCATCTCCTTGTGCTCGGGTTCGCCATTCCAGCCTCTTTACTAGCAATCTCCCTCCTTGGAGAATCATCACCTTTAACCTCCTTTTCCGTACAGGTTGCAATTTGTCCTGAGGATGAACGGGAAGAGGGGGAACCAATGAGAGACTAGCTCTAGGTGTTGGGACAGGCACAGGCCACATTATTTTCCCATCAGGAAGAAGAATTAACCACAGGCTCAACCTGCCGCCCGGAACCAGAATAGGGCCTGAAGCAATCCTGTGCTTTTGCGGCCAGCTCCGAAGAAAGCAAGTTGAAAAATGGAGCTGAGGGGCACTGTAATTCACAAACCTGCAGAGTTATAAATGATAACTCTCGTCCACAAATATATTGAGGGAAGGCAACGAAGAGGATTTGAAAGCAAGGCAGAATTGCAGGAAACAGATTTCAGGAGGTAGATTCGAATCGCCTTCAAAGCACAGGAAAAGCGGCAAAACCTCCACAATGATGCCCTTGGCCTAAAAGGGCGTATGCGTTTTTTCCTGAATATATTCAGGAAAAAACGCATACGCCCTTTTTGGCCAACCAAGCAACCTGGAAAGGCAAATCAGCGCTACAAAGAAGTCTCGCTTCCCATCGGTCAAAAGGGCCATGCTGAATAAAGTGTCAAAACCAGAAATGCAGGACAGCCCAAGGAGAAACGGGAGCCTTGCTACGCTGATGGGCGGGATGTAAATTGCCAACAGCCACTTTGGAGAAGTGTACGGTGTGTCCTGAAACATCTAAAAAACTCAGTTAAGAGAGCATAGGGCACTTCCACTGATGGGCGTATAAATTGGGAAAACTAAAAATCAGCAAGACACAGGCACCCCAAAGTTTAGGGCTGCTCTGTTGAGAAGAACCTCCACTCCCTTACACCTTAAATATCCCAGGAAAGAGAAAAACGGATAAAGAAGTTGTGGTCCTTATGTACAATGGAATATCACTCAGCCATGAAATAAACGTCATAAGGCTAGTAGCAGGATGATGAGTGGATTTAGGTACGACGATTCTAAGTGAAATAAGTCACACAGAAAGAGACACTGATCATAAGATATCACTTATAGAGGGAATGTAAAAACCGCTACACTTGAACTGAATTACAAAACAGAACAGAGTCACACGTTTAGAAAACACACTATGGCTGCTTAACGGGAAAGGAGAGGTGGGATGATGCATAAAACAAGGGTTTGAAATTAGCTCAGATACCGTTCCATAAACCCAATATGTAATAGACAAGACCTACTCCTTGCTCAGTGAACTGGACTCAACACCCCCTATTCACCGCCCAAGAATATAACTGACTAGTAAGAATCTTAAAACCAATGTATTGATATCTCTCTGGAAGTGAATCAAGTGGGTGTAAAGCGGCATAAACACAGTAGTGACAGGCAGCTAAACCCCATTATAAAAATCAAATACTTTAAAAAAACCCGTGAAACAAAGACAGTGAAAGAGAGAGAAATTCTTACCAAATTCGTTCAGGGACTGTGATGCCACCTGGATTGACCATATCTAGACCCACAGCTTATTGAGACATAAGAGTGGACACTCAGGGGCTGAGAGGTTTGGTGAGGTTGGGGGAGCAAACGCAGACCCTTTAAAGTACTACTGCGTGGTAACCATCCCATGGGTCCCAAATCTCCAGGTTCAAGGGCATCTTCCTACATCGAAAACATGCATGAGAAACCCAAAAGATGGTACACCGTGTGATCGGGAAAGGTTTCTAAAACGCACCTCATTTCTCATCTCCTTGTGCTCGGGTTCGCCATTCCAGCCTCTTTACTAGCAATCTCCCTCCTTGGAGAATCATCACCTTTAACCTCCTTTTCCGTACAGGTTGCAATTTGTCCTGAGGATGAACGGGAAGAGGGGGAACCAATGAGAGACTAGCTCTAGGTGTTGGGACAGGCACAGGCCACATTATTTTCCCATCAGGAAGAAGAATTAACCACAGGCTCAATCTGCCGCCCGGAACCAGAATAGGGCCTGAAGCAATCCTGTGCTTTTGCGGCCAGCTCCGAAGAAAGCAAGTTGAAAAATGGAGCTGAGGGGCACTGTAATTCACAAACCTGCAGAGTTATAAATGATAACTCTCGTCCACAAATATATTGAGGGAAGGCAACGAAGAGGATTTGAAAGCAAGGCAGAATTGCAGGAAACAGATTTCAGGAGGTAGATTCGAATCGCCTTCAAAGCACAGGAAAAGCGGCAAAACCTCCACAATGATGCCCTTGGCCTAAAAGGGCGTATGCGTTTTTTCCTGAATATATTCAGGAAAAAACGCATACGCCCTTTTTGGCCAACCAAGCAACCTGGAAAGGCAAATCAGCGCTACAAAGAAGTCTCGCTTCCCATCGGTCAAAAGGGCCATGCTGAATAAAGTGTCAAAACCAGAAATGCAGGACAGCCCAAGGAGAAACGGGAGCCTTGCTACGCTGATGGGCGGGATGTAAATTGCCAACAGCCACTTTGGAGAAGTGTACGGTGTGTCCTGAAACATCTAAAAAACTCAGTTAAGAGAGCATAGGGCACTTCCACTGATGGGCGTATAAATTGGGAAAACTAAAAATCAGCAAGACACAGGCACCCCAAAGTTTAGGGCTGCTCTGTTGAGAAGAACCTCCACTCCCTTACACCTTAAATATCCCAGGAAAGAGAAAAACGGATAAAGAAGTTGTGGTCCTTATGTACAATGGAATATCACTCAGCCATGAAATAAACGTCATAAGGCTAGGAGCAGGATGATGAGTGGATTTAGGTACGACGATTCTAAGTGAAATAAGTCACACAGAAAGAGACACTGATCATAAGATATCACTTATAGAGGGAATGTAAAAACCGCTACACTTGAACTGAATTACAAAACAGAACAGAGTCACACGTTTAGAAAACACACTATGGCTGCTTAACGGGAAAGGAGAGGTGGGGTGATGCATAAAACAAGGGTTTGAAATTAGCTCAGATACCGTTCCATAAACCCAATATGTAATAGACAAGACCTACTCCTTGCTCAGTGAACTGGACTCAACACCCCCTATTCACCGCCCAAGAATATAACTGACTAGTAAGAATCTTAAAACCAATGTATTGATATCTCTCTGGAAGTGAATCAAGTGGGTGTAAAGCGGCATAAACACAGTAGTGACAGGCAGCTAAACCCCATTATAAAAATCAAATACTTTAAAAAAACCCGTGAAACAAAGACAGTGAAAGAGAGAGAAATTCTTACCAAATTCGTTCAGGGACTGTGATGCCACCTGGATTGACCATATCTAGACCCACAGCTTATTGAGACATAAGAGTGGACACTCAGGGGCTGAGAGGTTTGGTGAGGTTGGGGGAGCAAACGCAGACCCTTTAAAGTACTACTGCGTGGTAACCATCCCATGGGTCCCAAATCTCCAGGTTCAAGGGCATCTTCCTACATCGAAAACATGCATGAGAAACCCAAAAGATGGTACACCGTGTGATCGGGAAAGGTTTCTAAAACGCACCTCATTTCTCATCTCCTTGTGCTCGGGTTCGCCATTCCAGCCTCTTTACTAGCAATCTCCCTCCTTGGAGAATCATCACCTTTAACCTCCTTTTCCGTACAGGTTGCAATTTGTCCTGAGGATGAACGGGAAGAGGGGGAACCAATGAGAGACTAGCTCTAGGTGTTGGGACAGGCACAGGCCACATTATTTTTCCATCAGGAAGAAGAATTAACCACAGGCTCAACCTGCCGCCCGGAACCAGAATAGGGCCTGAAGCAATCCTGTGCTTTTGCGGCCAGCTCCGAAGAAAGCAAGTTGAAAAATGGAGCTGAGGGGCACTGTAATTCACAAACCTGCAGAGTTATAAATGATAACTCTCGTCCACAAATATATTGAGGGAAGGCAACGAAGAGGATTTGAAAGCAAGGCAGAATTGCAGGAAACAGATTTCAGGAGGTAGATTCGAATCGCCTTCAAAGCACAGGAAAAGCGGCAAAACCTCCACAATGATGCCCTTGGCCTAAAAGGGCGTATGCGTTTTTTCCTGAATATATTCAGGAAAAAACGCATACGCCCTTTTTGGCCAACCAAGCAACCTGGAAAGGCAAATCAGCGCTACAAAGAAGTCTCGCTTCCCATCGGTCAAAAGGGCCATGCTGAATAAAGTGTCAAAACCAGAAATGCAGGACAGCCCAAGGAGAAACGGGAGCCTTGCTACGCTGATGGGCGGGATGTAAATTGCCAACAGCCACTTTGGAGAAGTGTACGGTGTGTCCTGAAACATCTAAAAAACTCAGTTAAGAGAGCATAGGGCACTTCCACTGATGGGCGTATAAATTGGGAAAACTAAAAATCAGCAAGACACAGGCACCCCAAAGTTTAGGGCTGCTCTGTTGAGAAGAACCTCCACTCCCTTACACCTTAAATATCCCAGGAAAGAGAAAAACGGATAAAGAAGTTGTGGTCCTTATGTACAATGGAATATCACTCAGCCATGAAATAAACGTCATAAGGCTAGTAGCAGGATGATGAGTGGATTTAGGTACGACGATTCTAAGTGAAATAAGTCACACAGAAAGAGACACTGATCATAAGATATCACTTATAGAGGGAATGTAAAAACCGCTACACTTGAACTGAATTACAAAACAGAACAGAGTCACACGTTTAGAAAACACACTATGGCTGCTTAACGGGAAAGGAGAGGTGGGGTGATGCATAAAACAAGGGTTTGAAATTAGCTCAGATACCGTTCCATAAACCCAATATGTAATAGACAAGACCTACTCCTTGCTCAGTGAACTGGACTCAACACCCCCTATTCACTGCCCAAGAATACAACTGACTAGTAAGAATCTTAAAACCTATGTATTGATATCTCTCTGGAAGTGAATCATGTACGTGTAAAGCGGCATAAACACAGCAGTGAAAGGCAGCTAAACCCCATTATAAAAATCAAATACTTTAAAAAAACCCGTGAAACAAAGACAGTGAAAGAGAGAGAAATTCTAACCAAATTCGTTCAGGGACTGTGATGCCATCTGGATTGACCATATCTAGACCCACAGCTGATTGAGACATAAGGGTAGACATTCAGGGGCTGAGAGGTTTGGTGAGGTTGGGGGAGCAAACGCAGACCGTTTAAAGTACTACTGCGTGGTAATGATCCCATGGGTCCCAAATCTCCAGGTTCAAGGGCATCTTCCTACCTCGAAAACATGCATGAGAATCCCAGAAGATGGTACACCGTGTGATCGGGAAAGGTTTCTAAAACGCACCTCATTTCTCATCTCCTTGTGCTCGGGTTCGCCATTCCAGCCTCTTTACTAGCAATCTCCCTCCTTGGAGAATCATCACCTTTAACCTCCTTTTCCGTACAGGTTGCAATTTGTCCTGAGGATGAACGGGAAGAGGGGGAACCAATGAGAGACTGGCTCTAGGTGTTGGGACAGGCACAGGCCACATTATTTTCCCATCAGGAAGAAGAATTAACCACAGGCTCAACCTGCCGCCCGGAACCAGAATAGGGCCTGAAGCAATCCTGTGCTTTTGCGGCCAGCTCCGAAGAAAGCAAGTTGAAAAATGGAGCTGAGGGGCACTGTAATTCACAAACCTGCAGAGTTATAAATGATAACTCTCGTCCACAAATATATTGAGGGAAGGCAACGAAGAGGATTTGAAAGCAAGGCAGAATTGCAGGAAACAGATTTCAGGAGGTAGATTCGAATCGCCTTCAAAGCACAGGAAAAGCGGCAAAACCTCCACAATGATGCCCTTGGCCTAAAAGGGCGTATGCGTTTTTTCCTGAATATATTCAGGAAAAAACGCATACGCCCTTTTTGGCCAACCAAGCAACCTGGAAAGGCAAATCAGCGCTACAAAGAAGTCTCGCTTCCCATCGGTCAAAAGGGCCATGCTGAATAAAGTGTCAAAACCAGAAATGCAGGACAGCCCAAGGAGAAACGGGAGCCTTGCTACGCTGATGGGCGGGATGTAAATTGCCAACAGCCACTTTGGAGAAGTGTACGGTGTGTCCTGAAACATCTAAAAAACTCAGTTAAGAGAGCATAGGGCACTTCCACTGATGGGCGTATAAATTGGGAAAACTAAAAATCAGCAAGACACAGGCACCCCAAAGTTTAGGGCTGCTCTGTTGAGAAGAACCTCCACTCCCTTACACCTTAAATATCCCAGGAAAGAGAAAAACGGATAAAGAAGTTGTGGTCCTTATGTACAATGGAATATCACTCAGCCATGAAATAAACGTCATAAGGCTAGTAGCAGGATGATGAGTGGATTTAGGTACGACGATTCTAAGTGAAATAAGTCACACAGAAAGAGACACTGATCATAAGATATCACTTATAGAGGGAATGTAAAAACCGCTACACTTGAACTGAATTACAAAACAGAACAGAGTCACACGTTTAGAAAACACACTATGGCTGTTTAACGGGAAAGGAGAGGTGGGGTGATGCATAAAACAAGGGTTTGAAATTAGCTCAGATACCGTTCCATAAACCCAATATGTAATAGACAAGACCTACTCCTTGCTCAGTGAACTGGACTCAACACCCCCTATTCACCGCCCAAGAATATAACTGACTAGTAAGAATCTTAAAACCAATGTATTGATATCTCTCTGGAAGTGAATCAATTGGGTGTAAAGCGGCATAAACACAGTAGTGACAGGCAGCTAAACCCCATTATAAAAATCAAATACTTTAAAAAAACCCGTGAAACAAAGACAGTGAAAGAGAGAGAAATTCTTACCAAATTCGTTCAGGGGCTGTGATGCCAAGTGTATTGACCATATCTAGACCCACAGCTGATTGAGACATAAGGGTGGACACTCAGGGGCTGAGAGGTTTGGTGAGGTTGGGGGAGCAAACGCAGACCCTTTAAAGGAATACTGCGTGGTACCCATCCCATGGGTCCCAAATCTCCAGGTTCAAGGGCATCTTCCTACATCGAAAACATGCATGAGAAACCCAGAAGATGGTACACCGTGTGATCGGGAACGGTTTCTAAAACGCTCCTCATTTCTCATCTCCTTGGGCTCGGGTTCGCCATTCCAGCCGCTTTACTAGCAATCTCCCTCCTTGGAGAATCAGCACCTTTAACCTCCTGTTCCGTACAGGTTGCAATTTGTCCTGAGGATGAACGGGAAGAGGGGGAACCAATGAGACACTAGCTCTAGGTGTTGGGACAGGCACAGCTCACTCTATTTTCCCATCAGGAAGAAGAATTAACCACAGGCTCAGCCTGCGCCCGGAACCAGAATAGGGCCTGAAGCAATCCTGCGATTTGCGGCCAGCCTTCAAGAAAGCGAGTTGAAAAATGGAGCTGAGGGGCACTGCAATTCACAAACCTGCACAGTTATAAATGATAACTCTCGTCCCCAAATATATCGAGGGAAGGCAACGAAGAGGATTTGAAAGCAAGGCAGAATTGCAGGAAACAGATTTCAGGAGGTAGATTCGAATCACCTTCAAAGCACAGGAAAAGCGGCAAAACCTCCACAATGATGCCCTTGGCCAAAAAGGGCGTATGCGTTTTTTCCTGAATATATTCAGGAAAAAACGCATACGCCCTTTTTGGCCAACCAAGCAACCTGGAAAAGCAAATCAGCGCTACAAAGAAGTCTCGCTTCCCATCGGTCAAAAGGGCCATGCTGAATAAAGTGTCAAAACCAGAAATGCAGGACAGCCCAAGGAGAAACGGGAGCCTTGCTACGCTGATGGGCGGGATGTAAATTGCCAACAGCCACTTTGGAGAAGTGTACGGTGTGTCCTGAAACATCTAAAAAACTCAGTTAAGAGAGCATAGGGCACTTCCACTGATGGGCGTATAAATTGGGAAAACTAAAAATCAGCAAGACACAGGCACCCCAAAGTTTAGGGCTGCTCTGTTGAGAAGAACCTCCACTCCCTTACACCTTAAATATCCCAGGAAAGAGAAAAACGGATAAAGAAGTTGTGGTCCTTATGTACAATGGAATATCACTCAGCCATGAAATAAACGTCATAAGGCTAGTAGCAGGATGATGAGTGGATTTAGGTACGACGATTCTAAGTGAAATAAGTCACACAGAAAGAGACACTGATCATAAGATATCACTTATAGAGGGAATGTAAAAACCGCTACACTTGAACTGAATTACAAAACAGAACAGAGTCACACGTTTAGAAAACACACTATGGCTGCTTAACGGGAAAGGAGAGGTGGGATGATGCATAAAACAAGGGTTTGAAATTAGCTCAGATACCGTTCCATAAACCCAATATGTAATAGACAAGACCTACTCCTTGCTCAGTGAACTGGACTCAACACCCCCTATTCACCGCCCAAGAATATAACTGACTAGTAAGAATCTTAAAACCAATGTATTGATATCTCTCTGGAAGTGAATCAAGTGGGTGTAAAGCGGCATAAACACAGTAGTGACAGGCAGCTAAACCCCATTATAAAAATCAAATACTTTAAAAAAACCCGTGAAACAAAGACAGTGAAAGAGATAGAAATTCTTACCAAATTCGTTCAGGGACTGTGATGCCACCTGGATTGACCATATCTAGACCCACAGCTTATTGAGACATAAGAGTGGACACTCAGGGGCTGAGAGGTTTGGTGAGGTTGGGGGAGCAAACGCAGACCCTTTAAAGTACTACTGCGTGGTAACCATCCCCTGGGTCCCAAATCTCCAGGTTCAAGGGCATCTTCCTACATCGAAAACATGCATGAGAAACCCAAAAGATGGTACACCGTGTGATCGGGAAAGGTTTCTAAAACGCACCTCATTTCTCATCTCCTTGTGCTCGGGTTCGCCATTCCAGCCTCTTTACTAGCAATCTCCCTCCTTGGAGAATCATCACCTTTAACCTCCTTTTCCGTACAGGTTGCAATTTGTCCTGAGGATGAACGGGAAGAGGGGGAACCAATGAGAGACTAGCTCTAGGTGTTGGGACAGGCACAGGCCACATTATTTTTCCATCAGGAAGAAGAATTAACCACAGGCTCAACCTGCCGCCCGGAACCAGAATAGGGCCTGAAGCAATCCTGTGCTTTTGCGGCCAGCTCCGAAGAAAGCAAGTTGAAAAATGGAGCTGAGGGGCACTGTAATTCACAAACCTGCAGAGTTATAAATGATAACTCTCGTCCACAAATATATTGAGGGAAGGCAACGAAGAGGATTTGAAAGCAAGGCAGAATTGCAGGAAACAGATTTCAGGAGGTAGATTCGAATCGCCTTCAAAGCACAGGAAAAGCGGCAAAACCTCCACAATGATGCCCTTGGCCTAAAAGGGCGTATGCGTTTTTTCCTGAATATATTCAGGAAAAAACGCATACGCCCTTTTTGGCCAACCAAGCAACCTGGAAAGGCAAATCAGCGCTACAAAGATGTCTCGCTTCCCATCGGTCAAAAGGGCCATGCTGAATAAAGTGTCAAAACCAGAAATGCTGGACAACCCAAGGAGAAACGGGAGCCTTGCTACGCTGATGGGCGGGATGTAAATTGCCAACAGCCACTTTGGAGAAGTGTACGGTGTGTCCTGAAACATCTAAAAAACTCAGTTAAGAGAGCATAGGGCACTTCCACTGATGGGCGTATAAATTGGGAAAACTAAAAATCAGCAAGACACAGGCACCCCAAAGTTTAGGGCTGCTCTGTTGAGAAGAACCTCCACTCCCTTACACCTTAAATATCCCAGGAAAGAGAAAAACGGATAAAGAAGTTGTGGTCCTTATGTACAATGGAATATCACTCAGCCATGAAATAAACGTCATAAGGCTAGTAGCAGGATGATGAGTGGATTTAGGTACGACGATTCTAAGTGAAATAAGTCACACAGAAAGAGACACTGATCATAAGATATCACTTATAGAGGGAATGTAAAAACCGCTACACTTGAACTGAATTACAAAACAGAACAGAGTCACACGTTTAGAAAACACACTATGGCTGCTTAACGGGAAAGGAGAGGTGGGGTGATGCATAAAACAAGGGTTTGAAATTAGCTCAGATACCGTTCCATAAACCCAATATGTAATAGACAAGACCTACTCCTTGCTCAGTGAACTGGACTCAACACCCCCTATTCACTGCCCAAGAATACAACTGACTAGTAAGAATCTTAAAACCTATGTATTGATATCTCTCTGGAAGTGAATCATGTACGTGTAAAGCGGCATAAACACAGCAGTGAAAGGCAGCTAAACCCCATTATAAAAATCAAATACTTTAAAAAAACCCGTGAAACAAAGACAGTGAAAGAGAGAGAAATTCTTACCAAATTCGTTCAGGGACTGTGATGCCATCTGGATTGACCATATCTAGACCCACAGCTGATTGAGACATAAGGGTAGACATTCAGGGGCTGAGAGGTTTGGTGAGGTTGGGGGAGCAAACGCAGACCGTTTAAAGTACTACTGCGTGGTAATGATCCCATGGGTCCCAAATCTCCAGGTTCAAGGGCATCCTCCTACCTCGAAAACATGCATGAGAATCCCAGAAGATGGTACACCGTGTGATCGGGAAAGGTTTCTAAAACGCACCTCATTTCTCATCTCCTTGTGCTCGGGTTCGCCATTCCAGCCTCTTTACTAGCAATCTCCCTCCTTGGAGAATCATCACCTTTAACCTCCTTTTCCGTACAGGTTGCAATTTGTCCTGAGGATGAACGGGAAGAGGGGGAACCAATGAGAGACTGGCTCTAGGTGTTGGGACAGGCACAGGCCACATTATTTTCCCATCAGGAAGAAGAATTAACCACAGGCTCAACCTGCCGCCCGGAACCAGAATAGGGCCTGAAGCAATCCTGTGCTTTTGCGGCCAGCTCCGAAGAAAGCAAGTTGAAAAATGGAGCTGAGGGGCACTGTAATTCACAAACCTGCAGAGTTATAAATGATAACTCTCGTCCACAAATATATTGAGGGAAGGCAACGAAGAGGATTTGAAAGCAAGGCAGAATTGCAGGAAACAGATTTCAGGAGGTAGATTCGAATCGCCTTCAAAGCACAGGAAAAGCGGCAAAACCTCCACAATGATGCCCTTGGCCTAAAAGGGCGTATGCGTTTTTTCCTGAATATATTCAGGAAAAAACGCATACGCCCTTTTTGGCCAACCAAGCAACCTGGAAAGGCAAATCAGCGCTACAAAGAAGTCTCGCTTCCCATCGGTCAAAAGGGCCATGCTGAATAAAGTGTCAAAACCAGAAATGCAGGACAGCCCAAGGAGAAACGGGAGCCTTGCTACGCTGATGGGCGGGATGTAAATTGCCAACAGCCACTTTGGAGAAGTGTACGGTGTGTCCTGAAACATGTAAAAAACTCAGTTAAGAGAGCATAGGGCACTTCCACTGATGGGCGTATAAATTGGGAAAACTAAAAATCAGCAAGACACAGGCACCCCAAAGTTTAGGGCTGCTCTGTTGAGAAGAACCTCCACTCCCTTACACCTTAAATATCCCAGGAAAGAGAAAAACGGATAAAGAAGTTGTGGTCCTTATGTACAATGGAATATCACTCAGCCATGAAATAAACGTCATAAGGCTAGTAGCAGGATGATGAGTGGATTTAGGTACGACGATTCTAAGTGAAATAAGTCACACAGAAAGAGACACTGATCATAAGATATCACTTATAGAGGGAATGTAAAAACCGCTACACTTGAACTGAATTACAAAACAGAACAGAGTCACACGTTTAGAAAACACACTATGGCTGCTTAACGGGAAAGGAGAGGTGGGGTGATGCATAAAACAAGGGTTTGAAATTAGCTCAGATACCGTTCCATAAACCCAATATGTAATAGACAAGACCTACTCCTTGCTCAGTGAACTGGACTCAACACCCCCTATTCACTGCCCAAGAATACAAATGACTAGTAAGAATCTTAAAACCTATGTATTGATATCTCTCTGGAAGTGAATCATGTACGTGTAAAGCGGCATAAACACAGCAGTGAAAAGCAGCTAAACCCCATTATAAAAATCAATTACTTTTAAAAACCCGTGAAACAAAGGCAGTGAAAGAGAGAGAAATTCTTACCAAATTCGTTCAGGGGCTGTGATGCCACCTGTATTGACCATATCTAGACCCACAGCTGATTGAGACATAAGGGTGGACACTCAGGGGCTGAGAGGTTTGGTGAGGTTGGGGGAGCAAACGCAGACCCTTTAAAGGAATACTGCGTGGTACCCATCCCATGGGTCCCAAATCTCCAGGTTCAAGGGCATCTTCCTACATCGAAAACATGCATGAGAAACCCAGAAGATGGTACACCGTGTGATCGGGAACGGTTTCTAAAACGCTCCTCATTTCTCATCTCCTTGGGCTCGGGTTCGCCATTCCAGCCGCTTTACTAGCACTCTCCCTCCTTGGAGAATCAGCACCTTTAACCTCCTGTTCCGTACAGGTTGCAATTTGTCCTGAGGATGAACGGGAAGAGGGGGAACCAATGAGAGACTAGCTCTAGGTGTTGGGACAGGCACAGCTCACTCTATTTTCCCATCAGGAAGAAGAATTAACCACAGGCTCAGCCTGCGCCCGGAACCAGAATAGGGCCTGAAGCAATCCTGCGATTTGCGGCCAGCCTTCAAGAAAGCGAGTTGAAAAATGGAGCTCAGGGGCACTGCAATTCACAAACCTGCAGAGTTATAAATGATAACTCTCGTCCACAAATATATCGAGGGAAGGCAACGAAGAGGATTTGAAAGCAAGGCAGAATTGCAGGAAACAGATTTCAGGAGGTAGATTCGAATCGCCTTTAAAGCACAGGAAAAGCGGCGAAACCTCGACAATGATGCCCTTGGCCAAAAAGGGCGTATGCGTTTTTTCCTGAATATATTCAGGAAAAAACGCATGCGCCCTTTTTGGCCAACCAAGCAACCTGGAAAGGCAAATCAGCGCTACAAAGAAGTCTCGCTTCCCATCGGTCAAAAGGGCCATGCTGAATAAAGTGTCAAAACCAGAAATGCAGGACAGGCCATGGAGAAACGGGAGCCTTGCTACGCTGATGGGCGGGATGTAAATTGCCAACAGCCACTCTGGAGAAGTGTACGGTGTGTCCTGAAACATCTAAAAAACTCAGTTTACAGAGCATAGGGCACTTCCACTCATGGGCTTATAAATTGGGAAAACTAAAAATCAGCAAGACACAGGCACCCCAAAGTTTAGGGCTGCTCTGTTGACAAGAACCTCCACTTCGTTACACCTTAAATATCCCAGGAAAGAGGAAAATGGATAAAGAAGTTGTGGTCCTTATGTACAAAGGAATATCACTCAGCCATGAAATCAACGTCATAAGGCTAGTAGCAGCATGATGAGTGGATTTAGGTACGACGATTCTAAGTGAAATAAGTCACACAGAAAAAGACACTGATCCTAAGATATCACTTATAGAGACAATGTAAAAACCGCTACACTTGAACTGAATTACAAAACAGAACAGAGTCACACGTTTAGAAAACACACTATGGCTGCTTAACGGGAAAGGTGAGATGGGGTGATGCATAAAACAAGGGTTTCAAATTAGCTCAGATACCGTTCCATAAACCCAATATGTAATAGACAAGACCTACTCCTTGCTCAGTGAACTGGACTCAAAACCCCCTATTCACCGCCCAAGAATATATCTGATTAGTAAGAATCTTAAAACCTATGTATTGATATCTCTCTGGAAGTGAATCAAGTGGGTGTAAAGCGGCATAAACACAGTAGTGACAGGCAGCTAAACCCCATTATAAAAATCAAATACTTTAAAAAAACCCGTGAAACAAAGACAGTGAAAGAGAGAGAAATTCTTACCAAATTCGTTCAGGGACTGTGATGCCACCTGGATTGACCATATCTAGACCCACAGCTTATTGAGACATAAGGGTGGACACTCAGGGGCTGAGAGGTTTGGTGAGGTTGGGGGAGCAAACGCAGACCCTTTAAAGTACTACTGCGTGGTAACCATCCCATGGGTCCCAAATCTCCAGGTTCAAGGGCATCTTCCTACATCGAATACATGCATGAGAAACCCAAAAGATGGTACACCGTGTGATCGGGAAAGGTTTCCAAAACGCACCTCATTTCTCATCTCCTTGTGCTCGGGTTCGCCATTCCAGCCGCTTTATTACCAATCTCCCTCCTTGGAGAATCAGCACCTTTAACCTCCTTTTCCGTACAGGTTGCAATTTGTCCTGAGGATGAACGGGAAGAGGGGGAACCAATGAGAGACTAGCTCTAGGTGTTGGGACAGGCACAGGTCACTCTATTTTCCCATCAGGAAGAAGAATTAACCACAGGCTCAGCCTGTGCCCGGAACCAGAATAGGTCCTGAAGCAATCCTGCGCTTTTGTGGCCAGCTCCCAAGAAAGCGAGTTGAAAAATGGAGCTCAGGGGCACTGCAATTCACAAACCTGCAGAGTTATAAATGATAACTCTCGTCCCCAAATATATCGAGGGAAGGCAACGAAGAGGATTTGAAAGCAAGGCAGAATTGCAGGAAACAGATTTCAGGAGGTAGATTCGAATCGCCTTCAAAGCACAGGAAAAGCGGCGAAACCTCGACAATGATGCCCTTGGCCAAAAAGGGCGTATGCGTTTTTTCCTGAATATATTCAGGAAAAAACGCATACGCCCTTTTTGGCCAACCAAGCAACCTGGAAAGGCAAATCAGCGCTACAAAGAAGTCTCGCTTCCCATCGGTCAAAAGGGCCATGCTGAATAAAGTGTCAAAACCAGAAATGCAGGACAGCCCAAGGAGAAACGGGAGCCTTGCTACGCTGATGGGCGGGATGTAAATTGCCAACAGCCACTTTGGAGAAGTGTACGGTGTGTCCTGAAACATCTAAAAAACTCAGTTAAGAGAGCATAGGGCACTTCCACTGATGGGCGTATAAATTGGGAAAACTAAAAATCAGCAAGACACAGGCACCCCAAAGTTTAGGGCTGCTCTGTTGAGAAGAACCTCCACTCCCTTACACCTTAAATATCCCAGGAAAGAGAAAAACGGATAAAGAAGTTGTGGTCCTTATGTACAATGGAATATCACTCAGCCATGAAATAAACGTCATAAGGCTAGTAGCAGGATGATGAGTGGATTTAGGTACGACGATTCTAAGTGAAATAAGTCACACAGAAAGAGACACTGATCATAAGATATCACTTATAGAGGGAATGTAAAAACCGCTACACTTGAACTGAATTACAAAACAGAACAGAGTCACACGTTTAGAAAACACACTATGGCTGCTTAACGGGAAAGGAGAGGTGGGGTGATGCATAAAACAAGGGTTTGAAATTAGCTCAGATACCGTTCCATAAACCCAATATGTAATAGACAAGACCTACTCCTTGCTCAGTGAACTGGACTCAACACCCCCTATTCACTGCCCAAGAATACAAATGACTAGTAAGAATCTTAAAACCTATGTATTGATATCTCTCTGGAAGTGAATCATGTACGTGTAAAGCGGCATAAACTCAGCAGTGAAAAGCAGCTAAACCCCATTATAAAAATCAATTACTTTTAAAAACCCGTGAAACAAAGGCAGTGAAAGAGAGAGAAATTCTTACCAAATTCGTTCAGGGGCTGTGATGCCACCTGTATTGACCATATCTAGACCCACAGCTGATTGAGACATAAGGGTGGACACTCAGGGGCTGAGAGGTTTGGTGAGGTTGGGGGAGCAAACGCAGACCCTTTAAAGGAATACTGCGTGGTACCCATCCCATGGGTCCCAAATCTCCAGGTTCAAGGGCATCTTCCTACATCGAAAACATGCATGAGAAACCCAGAAGATGGTACACCGTGTGATCGGGAACGGTTTCTAAAACGCTCCTCATTTCTCATCTCCTTGGGCTCGGGTTCGCCATTCCAGCCGCTTTACTAGCAATCTCCCTCCTTGGAGAATCAGCACCTTTACCCTCCTGTTCCGTACAGGTTGCAATTTGTCCTGAGGATGAACGGGAAGAGGGGGAACCAATGAGAGACTAGCTCTAGGTGTTGGGACAGGCACAGCTCACTCTATTTTCCCATCAGGAAGAAGAATTAACCACAGGCTCAGCCTGCGCCCGGAACCAGAATAGGGCCTGAAGCAATCCTGCGATTTGCGGCCAGCCTTCAAGAAAGCGAGTTGAAAAATGGAGCTCAGGGGCACTGCAATTCACAAACCTGCAGAGTTATAAATGATAACTCTCGTCCACAAATATATCGAGGGAAGGCAACGAAGAGGATTTGAAAGCAAGGCAGAATTGCAGGAAACAGATTTCAGGAGGTAGATTCGAATCGCCTTTAAAGCACAGGAAAAGCGGCGAAACCTCGACAATGATGCCCTTGGCCAAAAAGGGCGCATGCGTTTTTTCCTGAATATATTCAGGAAAAAACGCATGCGCCCTTTTTGGCCAACCAAGCAACCTGGAAAGGCAAATCAGCGCTACAAAGAAGTCTCGCTTCCCATCGGTCAAAAGGGCCATGCTGAATAAAGTGTCAAAACCAGAAATGCAGGACAGGCCATGGAGAAACGGGAGCCTTGCTACGCTGATGGGCGGGATGTAAATTGCCAACAGCCACTCTGGAGAAGTGTACGGTGTGTCCTGAAACATCTAAAAAACTCAGTTTACAGAGCATAGGGCACTTCCACTCATGGGCTTATAAATTGGGAAAACTAAAAATCAGCAAGACACAGGCACCCCAAAGTTTAGGGCTGCTCTGTTGACAAGAACCTCCACTTCGTTACACCTTAAATATCCCAGGAAAGAGGAAAATGGATAAAGAAGTTGTGGTCCTTATGTACAAAGGAATATCACTCAGCCATGAAACCAACGTCATAAGGCTAGTAGCAGCATGATGAGTGGATTTAGGTACGACGATTCTAAGTGAAATAAGTCACACAGAAAAAGACACTGATCCTAAGATATCACTTATAGAGACAATGTAAAAACCGCTACACTTGAACTGAATTACAAAACAGAACAGAGTCACACGTTTAGAAAACACACTATGGCTGCTTAACGGGAAAGGTGAGATGGGGTGATGCATAAAACAAGGGTTTCAAATTAGCTCAGATACCGTTCCATAAACCCAATATGTAATAGACAAGACCTACTCCTTGCTCAGTGAACTGGACTCAAAACCCCCTATTCACCGCCCAAGAATATATCTGATTAGTAAGAATCTTAAAACCTATGTATTGATATCTCTCTGGAAGTGAATCAAGTGGGTGTAAAGCGGCATAAACACAGTAGTGACAGGCAGCTAAACCCCATTATAAAAATCAAATACTTTAAAAAAACCCGTGAAACAAAGACAGTGAAAGAGAGAGAAATTCTTACCAAATTCGTTCAGGGACTGTGATGCCACCTGGATTGACCATATCTAGACCCACAGCTTATTGAGACATAAGGGTGGACACTCAGGGGCTGAGAGGTTTGGTGAGGTTGGGGGAGCAAACGCAGACCCTTTAAAGTACTACTGCGTGGTAACCATCCCATGGGTCCCAAATCTCCAGGTTCAAGGGCATCTTCCTACATCGAAAACATGCATGAGAAACCCAAAAGATGGTACACCGTGTGATCGGGAAAGGTTTCCAAAACGCACCTCATTTCTCATCTCCTTGTGCTCGGGTTCGCCATTCCAGCCGCTTTATTACCAATCTCCCTCCTTGGAGAATCAGCACCTTTAACCTCCTTTTCCGTACAGGTTGCAATTTGTCCTGAGGATGAACGGGAAGAGGGGGAACCAATGAGAGACTAGCTCTAGGTGTTGGGACAGGCACAGGTCACTCTATTTTCCCATCAGGAAGAAGAATTAACCACAGGCTCAGCCTGTGCCCGGAACCAGAATAGGTCCTGAAGCAATCCTGCGCTTTTGTGGCCAGCTCCCAAGAAAGCGAGTTGAAAAATGGAGCTCAGGGGCACTGCAATTCACAAACCTGCAGAGTTATAAATGATAACTCTCGTCCCCAAATATATCGAGGGAAGGCAACGAAGAGGATTTGAAAGCAAGGCAGAATTGCAGGAAACAGATTTCAGGAGGTAGATTCGAATCGCCTTCAAAGCACAGGAAAAGCGGCGAAACCTCGACAATGATGCCCTTGGCCAAAAAGGGCGTATGCGTTTTTTCCTGAATATATTCAGGAAAAAACGCATACGCCCTTTTTGGCCAACCAAGCAACCTGGAAAGGCAAATCAGCGCTACAAAGAAGTCTCGCTTCCCATCGGTCAAAAGGGCCATGCTGAATAAAGTGTCAAAACCAGAAATGCAGGACAGCCCAAGGAGAAACGGGAGCCTTGCTACGCTGATGGGCGGGATGTAAATTGCCAACAGCCACTTTGGAGAAGTGTACGGTGTGTCCTGAAACATCTAAAAAACTCAGTTAAGAGAGCATAGGGCACTTCCACTGATGGGCGTATAAATTGGGAAAACTAAAAATCAGCAAGACACAGGCACCCCAAAGTTTAGGGCTGCTCTGTTGAGAAGAACCTCCACTCCCTTACACCTTAAATATCCCAGGAAAGAGAAAAACGGATAAAGAAGTTGTGGTCCTTATGTACAATGGAATATCACTCAGCCATGAAATAAACGTCATAAGGCTAGTAGCAGGATGATGAGTGGATTTAGGTACGACGATTCTAAGTGAAATAAGTCACACAGAAAGAGACACTGATCATAAGATATCACTTATAGAGGGAATGTAAAAACCGCTACACTTGAACTGAATTACAAAACAGAACAGAGTCACACGTTTAGAAAACACACTATGGCTGCTTAACGGGAAAGGAGAGGTGGGGTGATGCATAAAACAAGGGTTTGAAATTAGCTCAGATACCGTTCCATAAACCCAATATGTAATAGACAAGACCTACTCCTTGCTCAGTGAACTGGACTCAACACCCCCTATTCACTGCCCAAGAATACAAATGACTAGTAAGAATCTTAAAACCTATGTATTGATATCTCTCTGGAAGTGAATCATGTACGTGTAAAGCGGCATAAACTCAGCAGTGAAAAGCAGCTAAACCCCATTATAAAAATCAATTACTTTTAAAAACCCGTGAAACAAAGGCAGTGAAAGAGAGAGAAATTCTTACCAAATTCGTTCAGGGGCTGTGATGCCACCTGTATTGACCATATCTAGACCCACAGCTGATTGAGACATAAGGGTGGACACTCAGGGGCTGAGAGGTTTGGTGAGGTTGGGGGAGCAAACGCAGACCCTTTAAAGGAATACTGCGTGGTACCCATCCCATGGGTCCCAAATCTCCAGGTTCAAGGGCATCTTCCTACATCGAAAACATGCATGAGAAACCCAGAAGATGGTACACCGTGTGATCGGGAACGGTTTCTAAAACGCTCCTCATTTCTCATCTCCTTGGGCTCGGGTTCGCCATTCCAGCCGCTTTACTAGCAATCTCCCTCCTTGGAGAATCAGCACCTTTACCCTCCTGTTCCGTACAGGTTGCAATTTGTCCTGAGGATGAACGGGAAGAGGGGGAACCAATGAGAGACTAGCTCTAGGTGTTGGGACAGGCACAGCTCACTCTATTTTCCCATCAGGAAGAAGAATTAACCACAGGCTCAGCCTGCGCCCGGAACCAGAATAGGGCCTGAAGCAATCCTGCGATTTGCGGCCAGCCTTCAAGAAAGCGAGTTGAAAAATGGAGCTCAGGGGCACTGCAATTCACAAACCTGCAGAGTTATAAATGATAACTCTCGTCCACAAATATATCGAGGGAAGGCAACGAAGAGGATTTGAAAGCAAGGCAGAATTGCAGGAAACAGATTTCAGGAGGTAGATTCGAATCGCCTTTAAAGCACAGGAAAAGCGGCGAAACCTCGACAATGATGCCCTTGGCCAAAAAGGGCGTATGCGTTTTTTCCTGAATATATTCAGGAAAAAACGCATGCGCCCTTTTTGGCCAACCAAGCAACCTGGAAAGGCAAATCAGCGCTACAAAGAAGTCTCGCTTCCCATCGGTCAAAAGGGCCATGCTGAATAAAGTGTCAAAACCAGAAATGCAGGACAGGCCATGGAGAAACGGGAGCCTTGCTACGCTGATGGGCGGGATGTAAATTGCCAACAGCCACTCTGGAGAAGTGTACGGTGTGTCCTGAAACATCTAAAAAACTCAGTTTACAGAGCATAGGGCACTTCCACTCATGGGCTTATAAATTGGGAAAACTAAAAATCAGCAAGACACAGGCACCCCAAAGTTTAGGGCTGCTCTGTTGACAAGAACCTCCACTTCGTTACACCTTAAATATCCCAGGAAAGAGGAAAATGGATAAAGAAGTTGTGGTCCTTATGTACAAAGGAATATCACTCAGCCATGAAACCAACGTCATAAGGCTAGTAGCAGCATGATGAGTGGATTTAGGTACGACGATTCTAAGTGAAATAAGTCACACAGAAAAAGACACTGATCCTAAGATATCACTTATAGAGACAATGTAAAAACCGCTACACTTGAACTGAATTACAAAACAGAACAGAGTCACACGTTTAGAAAACACACTATGGCTGCTTAACGGGAAAGGTGAGATGGGGTGATGCATAAAACAAGGGTTTCAAATTAGCTCAGATACCGTTCCATAAACCCAATATGTAATAGACAAGACCTACTCCTTGCTCAGTGAACTGGACTCAAAACCCCCTATTCACCGCCCAAGAATATATCTGATTAGTAAGAATCTTAAAACCTATGTATTGATATCTCTCTGGAAGTGAATCAAGTGGGTGTAAAGCGGCATAAACACAGTAGTGACAGGCAGCTAAACCCCATTATAAAAATCAAATACTTTAAAAAAACCCGTGAAACAAAGACAGTGAAAGAGAGAGAAATTCTTACCAAATTCGTTCAGGGACTGTGATGCCACCTGGATTGACCATATCTAGACCCACAGCTTATTGAGACATAAGGGTGGACACTCAGGGGCTGAGAGGTTTGGTGAGGTTGGGGGAGCAAACGCAGACCCTTTAAAGTACTACTGCGTGGTAACCATCCCATGGGTCCCAAATCTCCAGGTTCAAGGGCATCTTCCTACATCGAAAACATGCATGAGAAACCCAAAAGATGGTACACCGTGTGATCGGGAAAGGTTTCCAAAACGCACCTCATTTCTCATCTCCTTGTGCTCGGGTTCGCCATTCCAGCCGCTTTATTACCAATCTCCCTCCTTGGAGAATCAGCACCTTTAACCTCCTTTTCCGTACAGGTTGCAATTTGTCCTGAGGATGAACGGGAAGAGGGGGAACCAATGAGAGACTAGCTCTAGGTGTTGGGACAGGCACAGGTCACTCTATTTTCCCATCAGGAAGAAGAATTAACCACAGGCTCAGCCTGTGCCCGGAACCAGAATAGGTCCTGAAGCAATCCTGCGCTTTTGTGGCCAGCTCCCAAGAAAGCGAGTTGAAAAATGGAGCTCAGGGGCACTGCAATTCACAAACCTGCAGAGTTATAAATGATAACTCTCGTCCCCAAATATATCGAGGGAAGGCAACGAAGAGGATTTGAAAGCAAGGCAGAATTGCAGGAAACAGATTTCAGGAGGTAGATTCGAATCGCCTTCAAAGCACAGGAAAAGCGGCAAAACCTCCACAATGATGCCCTTGGCCTAAAAGGGCGTATGCGTTTTTTCCTGAATATATTCAGGAAAAAACGCATACGCCCTTTTTGGCCAACCAAGCAACCTGGAAAGGCAAATCAGCGCTACAAAGAAGTCTCGCTTCCCATCGGTCAAAAGGGCCATGCTGAATAAAGTGTCAAAACCAGAAATGCAGGACAGCCCAAGGAGAAACGGGAGCCTTGCTACGCTGATGGGCGGGATGTAAATTGCCAACAGCCACTTTGGAGAAGTGTACGGTGTGTCCTGAAACATCTAAAAAACTCAGTTAAGAGAGCATAGGGCACTTCCACTGATGGGCGTATAAATTGGGAAAACTAAAAATCAGCAAGACACAGGCACCCCAAAGTTTAGGGCTGCTCTGTTGAGAAGAACCTCCACTCCCTTACACCTTAAATATCCCAGGAAAGAGAAAAACGGATAAAGAAGTTGTGGTCCTTATGTACAATGGAATATCACTCAGCCATGAAATAAACGTCATAAGGCTAGTAGCAGGATGATGAGTGGATTTAGGTACGACGATTCTAAGTGAAATACGTCACACAGAAAGAGACACTGATCATAAGATATCACTTATAGAGGGAATGTAAAAACCGCTACACTTGAACTGAATTACAAAACAGAACAGAGTCACACGTTTAGAAAACACACTATGGCTGCTTAACGGGAAAGGAGAGGTGGGGTGATGCATAAAACAAGGGTTTGAAATTAGCTCAGATACCGTTCCATAAACCCAATATGTAATAGACAAGACCTACTCCTTGCTCAGTGAACTGGACTCAACACCCCCTATTCACTGCCCAAGAATACAACTGACTAGTAAGAATCTTAAAACCTATGTATTGATATCTCTCTGGAAGTGAATCATGTACGTGTAAAGCGGCATAAACACAGCAGTGAAAAGCAGCTAAACCCCATTATAAAAATCAATTACTTTTAAAAACCCGTGAAACAAAGGCAGTGAAAGAGAGAGAAATTCTTACCAAATTCGTTCAGGGGCTGTGATGCCACCTGTATTGACCATATCTAGACCCACAGCTGATTGAGACATAAGGGTGGACACTCAGGGGCTGAGAGGTTTGGTGAGGTTGGGGGAGCAAACGCAGACCCTTTAAAGGAATACTGCGTGGTACCCATCCCATGGGTCCCAAATCTCCAGGTTCAAGGGCATCTTCCTACATCGAAAACATGCATGAGAAACGCAGAAGATGGTACACCGTGTGATCGGGAACGGTTTCTAAAACGCTCCTCATTTCTCATCTCCTTGGGCTCGGGTTCGCCATTCCAGCCGCTTTACTAGCAATCTCCCTCCTTGGAGAATCAGCACCTTTAACTTCCTGTTCCGTACAGGTTGCAATTTGTCCTGAGGATGAACGGGAAGAGGGGGAACCAATGAGAGACTAGCTCTAGGTGTTGGGACAAGCACAGCTCACTCTATTTTCCCATCAGGAAGAAGAATTAACCACAGGCTCAGCCTGCGCCCGGAACCAGAATAGGGCCTGAAGCAATCCTGCGATTTGCGGCCAGCCTTCAAGAAAGCGAGTTGAAAAATGGAGCTCAGGGGCACTGCAATTCACAAACCTGCAGAGTTATAAATGATAACTCTCGTCCACAAATATATCGAGGGAAGGCAACGAAGAGGATTTGAAAGCAAGGCAGAATTGCAGGAAACAGATTTCAGGAGGTAGATTCGAATCGCCTTTAAAGCACAGGAAAAGCGGCGAAACCTCGACAATGATGCCTTGGCCAAAAAGGGCTTATGCGTTTTTTCCTGAATATATTCAGGAAAAAACGCATGCGCCCTTTTTGGCCAACCAAGCAACCTGGAAAGGCAAATCAGCGCTACAAAGAAGTCTCGCTTCCCATCGGTCAAAAGGGCCATGCTGAATAAAGTGTCAAAACCAGAAATGCAGGACAGGCCATGGAGAAACAGGAGCCTTGCTACGCTGATGGGCGGGATGTAAATTGCCAACAGCCACTCTGGAGAAGTGTACGGTGTGTCCTGAAACATCTAAAAAACTCAGTTTACAGAGCATAGGGCACTTCCACTCATGGGCTTATAAATTGGGAAAACTAAAAATCAGCAAGACACAGGCACCCCAAAGTTTAGGGCTGCTCTGTTGACAAGAACCTCCACTTCGTTACACCTTAAATATCCCAGGAAAGAGGAAAATGGATAAAGAAGTTGTGGTCCTTATGTACAAAGGAATATCACTCAGCCATGAAATCAACGTCATAAGGCTAGTAGCAGCATGATGAGTGGATTTAGGTACGACGATTCTAAGTGAAATAAGTCACACAGAAAAAGACACTGATCCTAAGATATCACTTATAGAGACAATGTAAAAACCGCTACACTTGAACTGAATTACAAAACAGAACAGAGTCACACGTTTAGAAAACACACTATGGCTGCTTAACGGGAAAGGTGAGATGGGGTGATGCATAAAACAAGGGTTTCAAATTAGCTCAGATACCGTTCCATAAACCCAATATGTAATAGACAAGACCTACTCCTTGCTCAGTGAACTGGACTCAAAACCCCCTATTCACAATCGCCCAAGAATATATCTGATTAGTAAGAATCTTAAAACCTATGTATTGATATCTCTCTGGAAGTGAATCAAGTGGGTGTAAAGCGGCATAAACACAGTAGTGACAGGCAGCTAAACCCCATTATAAAAATCAAATACTTTAAAAAAACCCGTGAAACAAAGACAGTGAAAGAGAGAGAAATTCTTACCAAATTCGTTCAGGGACTGTGATGCCACCTGGATTGACCATATCTAGACCCACAGCTTATTGAGACATAAGGGTGGACACTCAGGGGCTGAGAGGTTTGGTGAGGTTGGGGGAGCAAACGCAGACCCTTTAAAGTACTACTGCGTGGTAACCATCCCATGGGTCCCAAATCTCCAGGTTCAAGGGCATCTTCCTACATCGAAAACATGCATGAGAAACCCAAAAGATGGTACACCGTGTGATCGGGAAAGGTTTCCAAAACGCACCTCATTTCTCATCTCCTTGTGCTCGGGTTCGCCATTCCAGCCGCTTTATTACCAATCTCCCTCCTTGGAGAATCAGCACCTTTAACCTCCTTTTCCGTACAGGTTGCAATTTGTCCTGAGGATGAACGGGAAGAGGGGGAACCAATGAGAGACTAGCTCTAGGTGTTGGGACAGGCACAGGTCACTCTATTTTCCCATCAGGAAGAAGAATTAACCACAGGCTCAGCCTGTGCCCGGAACCAGAATAGGTCCTGAAGAAACCCTGCGCTTTTGTGGCCAGCTCCTAAGAAAGCGAGTTGAAAAATGGAGCTCAGGGGCACTGCAATTCACAAACCTGCAGAGTTATAAATGATAACTCTCGTCCCCAAATATATCGAGGGAAGGCAACGAAGAGGATTTGAAAGCAAGGCAGAATTGCAGGAAACAGATTTCAGGAGGTAGATTCGAATCGCCTTCAAAGCACAGGAAAAGCGGCGAAACCTCGACAATGATGCCCTTGGCCAAAAAGGGCGTATGCGTTTTTTCCTGAATATATTCAGGAAAAAACGCATACGCCCTTTTTGGCCAACCAAGCAACCTGGAAAGGCAAATCAGCGCTACAAAGAAGTCTCGCTTCCCATCGGTCAAAAGGGCCATGCTGAATAAAGTGTCAAAACCAGAAATGCAGGACAGGCCATGGAGAAACGGGAGCCTTGCTACGCTGATGGGCGGGATGTAAATTGCCAACAGCCACTCTGGAGAAGTGTACGGTGTGTCCTGAAACATCTAAAAAACTCAGCTTACAGAGCATAGGGCACTTCCACTCATGGGCGTATAAATTGGGAAAACTAAAAATCAGCAAGACACAGGCATCCCAAAGTTTAGGGCTGCTCTGTTGACAAGAACCTCCACTTTGTTACACCTTAAATATCCCAGGAAAGAGAAAAATGGATAAAGAAGTTGTGGTCCTTATGTACAATGGAATATCACTCAGCCATGAAATCAACCTCATAAGGCTAGTAGCAGCATGATGAGTGGATTTAGGTACGACGATTCTAAGTGAAATAAGTCACACAGAAAACGACACTTATCAGAAGATATCACTTATAGAGGGAATGTAAAAACTCCTACACTTGAACTGAATTACAAAACAGAACAGAGTCACACGTTTAGAAAACACACTATGGCTGCTTAACGGGAAAGGTGAGATGGGGTGATGCATAAAACAAGGGTTTCAAATTAGCTCAGATACCGTTCCATAAACCCAATATGTAATAGACAAGACCTACTCCTTGCTCAGTGAACTGGACTCAAGACCCCCTATTCACCGCCCAAGAATATAACTGACTAGTAAGAATCTTAAAACCTATCTATTGATATCTCTCTGGAAGTGAGTCTAGTGGGTGTAAAGCAGCATAAGCACAGCAGTGAAAAGCAGCTAAACCCCATTATAAAAATCAATTACTTTTAAAAACCCGTGAAACAAAGGCAGTGAAAGAGAGAGAAATTCTTACCAAATTCGTTCAGGGACTGTGATGCCACCTGGATT